>NC_137587.1:17191258-17246258 GCF_963210335.1 Falco punctatus
GTAGCATATTGTGAATAGTCAAAGCAAATGAATGGATACAATGAGTTTTACAGCTCGCCTTCCAGAAGTGAAAGCAATGCATACACCAAGGAGTTGTGGGTAGCAAGAAAATGAGATTGTCCTGCTGATTGGATGCAGACAAGCAATGAGTAATTCAAGAGCTCACAGTCAAACAAACTGCTTGTGGCACTACTACTTGTACCCAATTACCAATTCAGAGAGAAAATAAAAAGCAGTTTCAGTAGAGTCAGGGTGGGAAATCTCCAATTAGCACCAATTAGCGAAGTTGCTTCCTACAGCGGAATTCTGGGGACATAAGAAAAAAAATAATCTCCCAGAATGCCTGGTTGGAGCATTTATTTACCAGGTGATGGGACTCCCGAAGAATAACTTGATGAGGATTTGCGCCTGTGGGACTTGAATACAGATACTACTTGGAACTTGCCTGCTCGATTTGACTGGTCAATCATAGGCTGTACTATTCTTCTTCTGGCATTAATAAACCTGCAACAGAATACAAAGAATAGAAGTCCTTTCATCAGCTTGCCTCTGTGTTTTGAGAACACCTCTGCTTTAAAACTGACGGGATTTTAGCATGGTGTGGCAACGTGTTTTGCTTCATGTTGCTTTTTAAAAGAGTATAATTTCACTTTAAAGGATTTTCCTCTAAGTGCTCAGAAATCGTAACCGGTAACACGCTTATCTTACTAGCCAGCTTAAAGCTGGATTTGCCAGAAGGCTTTGAACGAGCAAATGCGACCGAAAACTTGTGTTAAAAGACAATTGTTTCTTTAACTTCTCCGAGTGGCTTGGAACCTGGTTAAAGTTCACAGGCTGGGAGACTTTTTTTTTTTTCTGTTTCCATCCTAGGGATCCAGCTACCCTTGCAGCTGGCTATAAATGAGGACCAGGCTTTGCCACTCCATGCTTTCACAAGGTATCGTTAGGTCAGCAAAGCCATCAATTAGGCTGTCTGAAGTTTTATCACCAGCGCAGCAGCAATAAGTGCCGGCCCAGAAAGACTTCTGCTCTTCTGCAACTCCTGCAGTTGGAGCCTGTAAAGGCGGGGGTCGTTTGGAGGTCAGTGCCAGCTGGGGGCCACCTCTGCGGCCGAGCGGGGACACTCCGTGCAAGGCGACCGCCCGCCCTAAACCCAGGCACCTTTCAACTCGTTAGAAACCCCCAGTTGCAGGTACATGTGGTTAATATTAGGCCCAAAATAACCTTTTTTTTTCATCTCAAACTGGGGCGGTTGCCGCGGCTTTTGAGCACTGGTAAAGGCAGTTAGTTGGCTGCGGAGCCTGGATTTAATTTTGCTGGTAATCCAAAAATAAGTGCTTGCATATTTCTTATTAGCTTAATGCGCAGCGATCCACATCGGCACAAGCTAAGCCAAATTAATTTCCCTAAAATAATTTTAAAACTTGCCTCTTCACAGAAATTCTTTCAAAACAGGGTAATTTTCTATCACTCAGGAGCCACACTTGGTTTTTTCTCCCCTCTTTGTGTTTGAGAACACTTTGGAGCCTTCGTGCAGGTTTTGTGTGCTATTTCACAGCTCAGGCTTTCGGCTGGTGACCCTTAAGGAGTGCTAATGAAGTCGAATACTAGTGTTTAATCCTCTTCAGAAATAATAACATGCCCATCATCCAAAACAGCCTCCAAATAATTGCCATTGGGCCCGATCCAACGCCTAGTGAAGTCTTTCAGTCACTTAGCTGAAAACTAAGTTCATCTGCTCATTTAGTAAATTGCTAGCCTTTATAGAGCATCAACTCCACAAGGCCTTTTGTCGCTTCCCTCCCTCCCTCCCAACCCCTGGTTAAATTCCTCCGCAGATAATAAAAGACAGCAGCACACCTTCGATTGCATCTTCCGTAATCACAGTCGTGGAAATTTCATTAGACAGATGCATAAATGTTACAAGTAGCACTAAAGGGCTCTTTTGCATCTTTCTGTTTACATCTAAAAGACATTCTTTATTCTTTAAGAAAAGTATAATTCAGTTGTCAGAAATGTCATCCTGCCTCAGAATTAATCATGACTTCAGGTATTAAAATAAAAACTCAGACACAGTCGATGTACTTGTTTATTCCCTTCTGACTGTGGCACAGCGAAGGCATCTCCTACCCTGGCGCTGTGATTTTGAGGCACGTTTCCATCCTCAAAGACAAAGGTCCCCGATAGGACTTAATTTGCTGAGCTACTTTCCAGTAATGTTACCGCGCTGACCAAATGGAGCCTGACCTGAACCTCCTCCATCCAGCGTGCCTTTTATCAGCTAAAGTTAAGGCCAATAGAGATTAACAGGAAAGCCTGATAAGACTGTTTTCTCTCCTCCTATGAGCTTCTAATGGTGTATACAGATGGCAAGGTTTTAAAGAATGGAATGAACGCTTATTTAGGCCTGTAAAAAATCACAGACAACAGAAACACCCCCACACACGCACACACTTTCCGTCTTACTAACCCTTTTTCTTCAATCAGGCCACTCTTCAGGGAAACCAAATTGCTTTTTCGTTTTTTGTTTAAAACCCAACCACTTTTATTATTTACATCTGGTGGTCCCCTTATTTATGTCCCTCTCCACTTCCCTGCACACACACCCCGGCTCACAGGGCTGCGAAGCATTATGGGCCTTGGCTCTCAGCGGGAGAACTCGACACTGTCTTCAAACAAATAATTAAGGGGAAGGTTAAAGGTTCACCCAGAGGTCATATCTTTGGATACTCCTCAGAAAGTTTACATTAGTAAGAAATGGGTGCCCTCTGAAGTGTTCTTTCAATGGGCTCACACAACAAGGCAGAGCATTAAGAAAATTCTAAGTCCTGAAGCGTTTCAGGTGACAACTGCTTTACCTCCGTGAGCATGCAGATTGGGATACTCCACTCCAGCCTCACATAGCTGACAGCCACCACAGAGTAAGACTTTTGGGACAGGTGCTGAAAACCCAGTCTTTTCCAGCCATTCACTCCCAAAAGAGCTTGGCCTGATTTTATTCCACTGATGTGAATAAAGCCATCCTTTCACTGTGAACTCTGCATAGAGGCAATTCACCAGATGTTTTGGAAATGGAAATTAAAGCTCTAATAGTGAGTGACCAGATTTGTTTCCACACACACAAAAAAATAGTTAAAAAACTGATTTGTGCAGTAAAACTTGCAAAAAATAGCGCTTGGTTTTGATTTCTGATTTCATTATTTCTCCATTTTTCTTTTGCACGTATGCATAACTGCAGGTGCAAATGATGTCCTCTAGACCAGCAACACTTTGTCTGAAGAGAAGATACACTGTCATACACTTAGAAAGATACAGGAGCACAGAGGTTTTTAGGCATGCAGATCTTTTTGAAATTCCATCTCTATGGCTCCTCTGAAAAATCCTGTCCATATACGGCATCAGTTATACCCCCTCAATGGGTATGTCTGAAAAATTACATATGAAATTATTTATATTTGCAAAATTGCAGGTGCAAAACAGACACACATTTCAGGTGCAGCTAAAAATCAGATCCTAGTTTCATTAGCAGTAGCTACATCACTTAATGCATAGCACAATTGGTAGACAAGGGCACAGAACGCAGTGTTTGTGGATTATTATTTATTCTTTATACTGCCCCATAAATATGCAGAGTGCATAATAGAGACATAGAAACCACAGTCCCTGCCCTAGCCTTTACATTTTTTGAGGGCTTTTTTTGAATCCTTCAGGGAGCCATCTCCAGGGCCAAAGTAAAGCAAAATACAGTCTTTTGCACAGCACTTCAGTTCATGCGTTGCAGAAACACCGTGATGTTATTTTGGCACAAATGTCTTCAAAAGACTCTAAGAGACAGGTGAAAAAAGAGAACACCAATGTCACTATTTCCAGCATCATTTGGAACCCTATAAGAGAAGAATTCACAGCTCTGCCCCTGATGCTACTTCCCTGCCATGCTTATACCCTTCACCCAGGGGCCAAAGATTGGATGGCCTGAAAAGATGAGTAAAATCTATCAACACGACTTTCTTTGTTACTCTTCTGTTAATAGTACTTCATATCATTTGGATGATAGCAGCAGTTAGATGACCCAATGAAGCTCAGTCTTACTCCACCCCATGCCCCACAAGCACACGGTCCAAGAGAACTTGGGGTATGCACAGACTCCAGGCAGAGCCTGGGGCAGAGGAGAGACACCTTCTCCCTGTTTGTGAAGGGTAACTGAGACAGAAGGAGATTAAGTGACAAGGCCAAAGTCATACAAGAGATCTTTGGCAGAGCTACACACCCAACATAGATTTTCTCAGTCCTCTTTCAGCGCTCCTACAATCTGCTATCCATATGCTATCTTTCCTTTGTTCCCCCAGCTTAGCAGCCAGGCACACTGGCAGGGGACTGCAGAGAGAGCTCACATTGCCACTGTTTGTGCCTTACCTGCTGTGTAGATAAAGAGGGGTCATCAGCCTTCAGGGCTGTGAGGCAATACCTTCACAAACTCTACATTCATATGGTACTTGGTCCTCCTTCCAGAATGATAAATGAGGTGTGTAATGTTGAGAAATACATGTCATTGACATAGTACGTTTAATGAAAATCTCACTTCCAGCATTTTGCAAATGACAGATTACTCACCTCGCTTATTCAAACAATAGCCATTTGAATTAAAAGGAGGGGTTTTGCATCTTGTGTTTTTCTTTAATTGCTACCGAAAGCAGCCATATGTATTTCCTATAGCGAGAGCCTGTCTTTCTCACACAAGTAGTTCTGGTAACTTTTGTGGGGCAATTTATGCAAGCACAATGAACAAGATTTGGCTCAAAATGCACAACAAAATGGACTTTTAAAAGCAGTAATTTAATTTTTATCTGCTTCCAGCAAAAAACAGTAGAGCAGTAAAGGTATACTAGTGAATATGCAGCGTAGTCTGGTGATTTGGTAGCCCTACTCCTAATTGGTTGCTACCGTTGCTAATTAGCATGACAATATAATCTAAATATACGCATTTAATTGAATCTCTTCAAATAGAGCCTTGGTTTTCTTTGTCCAAAATGAACTGTATTCTGTATTTTATAGGAAGTCCTGTAATTAATTTTCTTTATATATTTATCATATTATATCTCAAGTCATATAAAATGATGCTAAATTCACATTTACATAATATTTTTTTTTTATAGATAACAACACAGAAAGATATTTCTGCAAAGTGCAAAAGAGATTAAGTAGCAAATAGAGATCTTTCTTAGTCTGCTTGTTCAAATCTGTTACATTAAAAAAAAAATTGTTGTTGCCACTGTCTTTTTTAGACAGTGTGTCTTTTTTAGTGGTACATGTGTTTCAAAACACTGTGACCACTCATTAACAGAATCTGAGTAAGATTAGTTCTTGAAATGAACTGTTAGTGGCTGTACTGGTTGGTAATCAGAATCAGAAATATCTCCAGCCTTATTCTACGGCTATCATGGAAAATTAACTTTAAGTATGTAGGGTCACAACATGTCTCAGGAAGATGAAGTGCATGGAAGCTTAGGAAACTACACTTCATCCCCAACTTGGGGTCTAATCTGAACTGAAGCAGAGAGTGGTATTTAACTCCAGTCACTTGTCGATGTGTCTAGTATCTTCTGTGAGATGAACTGGTGCAAAACTGAATCACTCCCCTGCAGCAGAGGAAAGAAACTCCCTCTGAGAAACTGAGGAACAACACGGAGCCACCATGTACAACTCAAAACTTTTCAGTATCAGTCTTCAATCTCAATTTCTACTTAAAATATCCATCCAGAAAACAAGGTGTTAAAATATTGCATTTATTTAACAAACTAGCCACTGCATGTTGCAATGGGTACTCTATTATTTATGTGAAAAACAGAGAAATAAACAAATTTGTGAGACAAATTCACGATCAGTTCTCTGAAAGGATTAATGACAAGGAAAGTTTTGACTCAATTTAGATTTTAGCGCAAGAAGACACTTCTGCTCTTTTGTTTTAAAAGAACAAAGATACTGAACGAACATCATCAGAGGCTTAGTTATAGAAATGGTAAAAATAAAAGTAACAACAATAACAATAATGTAGGGTTAAAATTGTGTATTTTCTGTCATGTGAATATAAAGCCTAATTTTCAAAATTTTTAGATACCCAGAGGAAGAGCCTAGCAAGATTTTTCAAAAACCTGCCAAATGTAAATGAGAAGTTTGGCTTTTATTAAACGTAGGTAAACTGGAGCTGAGCTTGGTAAATAAATGGGGTTTAAGCACCTGCCTCAATATTTTGCTGAGTCAGACCCTAAGAATGCATTCTAAAAAATAATCCAAATGTTTTCACCTTGGATGGGAAAGTAAATCTTTGCCCAAATGGTATTTCAGTATTTGGACTATGAACATGTCAGTGTTTAGCTCAAGAGTACACACTACACTGACCCCTTGTTGCCCAAGAATGCCCTAATTTGGAAGGGAAAATAGCCAATGAAATATTATATCTAATTCACAAAAAATGTTTTCATAAGTAACCTAGAAAATTGCTTCTTTCCCAGGCTGAAAGAATTATTTCAGAAGTCTTGAGCAGATCAGAGCAGTCTGAAAGAATGCATTAGAAAAGACTAATTTGCAGAAACACTTTTATCAATATACACCCTCCCCGCCTTTCCAGCAGTCTTTGTCTATCACCCAAACTTTTATCTGAGCAAGTAAAACCTAATTATCTTAGTTTATTTAACTTCTCTCTCCAATATGTATTCTAAACTGACAGAATTAGGTTTAAGTGTCCTTCAGTATGTGTGTGTACAAAAATAGTTGAAAAAGCCCTTGTTTATGCTTCACTGAATCTATGCCGCACCTGGTTACCAACTCTTATTTGCAGCATTCCTTATAGGAAATTTAAAAAGCTGAGTTAGTCACCTGGAAATGAGCCATCTAAATAAAGCTTCCCTAAGTCATGAATATTGAGAAATGGAATCACTTACACCGTTGGTTTTGAGAGGGAGAGGGAGGGACAGGCAGGTTTATTCCCTGACAAAGCTCCACATAGTTTTGGACAGCCTTGTTAGAGAAGGGGGGTCGGGGGCTGTTTAAACTGACTTTCTTAAGCCAATTTAGACATCTCACATCTGTCAAAGGTGTGATTCAGAGGACATAAGTCAGCAGCCACGTTTGGTGAAAGCTCCAGAAGACGACAGAGAGCAACTACGCTGGGTGCCTGAGGCAGCCCGAGGCAGGCGCTAACCGTCCTGAGGACCTCTGCCGCATCTTGTATGTTTACGTTGGAGCTCCTAAACGTGCATTGCGCCACTCAGAGCTGCCAATTGTTGGAAATCATGAATTTGCCTGTCCCATAACTGTGAGGCTGTCCTAAAAAATCGGAAATTTAAACAGCGCTCTTCTTGGTGTTTACTTTGTGAGATTTTTCAGTCATTGCGCCACATTTTTAAACAGCGCTTCTCAGCCACAAAATCTAGAAACTTACATGAAAAGATTCCCATGTAACCATAGTCTCCTGGAGCCAGGACCTCGAGTTAACATGAAATAACTTGAGCCTTGCGATAAAATCATGAGAATTGGCAAGACGGGCATCTATTCACCTCAGAGAAAATCTGCCTTGTTAAACACATAACTCTTGGTTACCAGGTTACTACCTCTTGGGAGCGCGGGGC
Organism: Falco punctatus; assembly: GCF_963210335.1. NCBI lineage: Eukaryota > Metazoa > Chordata > Aves > Falconiformes > Falconidae > Falco > Falco punctatus. The sequence continues at coordinate 17,198,884 of NC_137587.1, forward strand.
AATGCTTTGGCTCTGCCAAGGGAGGCCCTGGTGCCTCACAGGGCGCACCCGCACTGCAGCCCAAGCCCCGGGGAGGTGCCCTGCCTTTGCACCTGAGACGGGGGCTTCTGTTGGGACCCCTTCCCTACAATGAAGGCAGACATCCAGGAGGCCCCAGGCACAGCCAGGGTGCCCTGGTTCTCCCCATCAACCCGGAGGCCCCATGGCCACCTGGCTCCCCTGCCGGCCCCGTGCCTCGCAGCTTCCACCGGCCTCGCCACCACCCCAGGGCCGTGCAGGCCCAGCGCCAAGGCTCAAGCCAGCCTGCGCTTGGGGTCGGTGCCCGGTAACGCCGGCAAGGCAAGACCTGCCGCTCCCTGCTGCAAAACCGGGCTCGGCCCGAGCCCCAGCCTGCGGTGGCCCCAGGTGAGGCCTCCCGCTGTGCAGCAGGGCGCCATGAGGTGGGGCCAGAGCACCGCTGCCGGCCGGGGGTGCCGCTGCCCCCGGGGCGCCAGGTAGCCCTGCGGCCGCGCTGGAGCGTTCCGCGGGGCGAGCGGGGGGACTGCGCCGCGCTGGGCAGCCGGGGCGCCGCGGGGCGCCGCTGCGAAGGAGAGCGGGCGAGAGCGGGTCCGGCTGGCGGGGTGCGGGGGGCCAGGCGCCGCTGCCCCGCGCCCGCCCGGGCCGCGGGTGGACACGGCCCCGCGGAGCCCCGGGGAAGGCAGCGCAGCGCCGCGTTCCCGCCGGGCGCCTGGCGGCAGCGGCGCCTGGCAGCGCGGGCAGGCACACCTGCAGCCGCCCAGCGCCCACCGGCCCGGCTGGCTCTCTTTCCTGAGCGCCATCGGGTTATTCATAGACGGCTGTTCATCATGCACCGTAAAAATGATCTTTTAAAGATACTTGAAAGGAAGGGAGGAGACAAACAGACATCCTTAGCTATTCATACCTTCGGATAAAATGCAAAGTCAATAGACATAAGCTGTAGTATATAACCTCATCCCGTACTTGATTTATGGCAGATGGGAATCAACTAGAAACCGAATCACTTTGAAATTTTTACTACGGACATTAAAATTCCAGGTTTGTATACATACGTCTTGCGGAGATGCTAAATACAATTTTAGCTAATTTGGCATGCACTTTGATTTGCTAGCACTTAGACATCCGTGTTAAAGGTAGATAACAGATCTCCTATAAAATTTTAAGCAACTCATGCATTTAAAGATGTGTTAATTTATCATCTTAAACTCATAGGAAAAGATTTTCAAAACCGATGAGGGTCCAGCAGTCTTGAAAACACAAGCAGCTTATCCAACTTCTTACACAGGAGTTGAGGGGTCTCAGGTAACTTTCTTTTTTTTTTAAAGTGTAGTTTTCAAATAATATCACACTGAAGTATTTTTCACATCTTATTAACTGTTTCATATTATTTTTTTTTAGCCGATTCTAAATCGGCCCAAAAAGGAGAGTTGTCAACAAATTCAACATCTGTTCAACTTCCCTGATCAAATTAGTTTAAGGCACTAATTCTCCTTCTTACTTTTCAGTGGAAACTACCTAAGTAGCAACTTGCCAAAAATGCAGAAAGGTGTTTAGCAATTATGTACTGGGTATATTTGAAGAGATCAAGGTGCACTCACATGTCCTGTGCTATGGATATCTCTGATTAGCTTGTCATCTGCTCTGAAGAAGATGTAGCCCAACTCTCCTATACTATGTAACAGGCCAGCTGTTAGCTGTCTGTCAAGCACCTAAAGTGGACAAGTAGTCCAGGAGCAAAAATGTCACTCCTTTGATCTGGCAAGGAGCAGCTGCTGATTTATAGAGTAGGACTTTGTTCTTCCGTTCTATTTTACTTTCTTTCCTAAGGCAGAACCACAAAATCCAGCAGAAAAAAAAAAAAGTGCCGTTCTCTGCAACATCAACAAGCTCTGACAACTGCAACAGGGTTTTTCTTGGCCCTAACAAAGCTCTCAGGCATCTCCTTTGACGCTCACCTTTTTTTTTTTCCTTCTTCTTTTTGCAATGCGGTAGTTATTGTTTAATTCAGCTTCTGTAAATGGAATGGACTGTGGCCAGCAAGCCTGGGGCATAAACACACCTGTATGAAAGAAGCCTTATTGTAGCAACCATCTACAACCAACCTGCACATGCACTACCAGTTCGTGAGTTCAGAAGGAATGTTCCATTTTCTCTGACAGTAAATTTTGCCTTAAGATAACAATTTTTTTGTACCCACTGTCCTGTCTTGACCATGAAGCTTGTACACTTTTTCATTGTTATTAAAATGTGAAGGAAAAAAAAATATTTATTTTTCTACCTGTCAACCAGTGGACCTCAGGAAATTGGATCCAAAGAGCCCACTTTAAAAAAACCACAGCCAAAATATATTTATAGAAACACACTACTGAAAGTTTGAGAACTACTGATCCTAAAGATGCCTGTTCTGTTTCAGAGATGGTGATGCTGTTGCAGCCACCTCCAGCTTATACAGATTCTCCTAAAAAAAAACCAAAACATTTTGCAAAACAAGTACTCAGTAAGAAACAGCATTTTATGCAACTAACCAGACTGCGGCACTGCCAGCCCTGAGTCAATGCTCCATTCAGTTCTCTTAGACTCAGAAGGTGCTGAGCAGATTCTGTGAGGTGATCAGTCACTTCATGGGCTGTTAAATTCCTGCCTCACCCATTGGAATAGCAAGGGAGTTTTCCTTTCCTTTCTGATCTGTTTTCAAGTTTATTAGCTAAAAACCCAAACCTATAGGCCACAAGAAAAGGCTGCAGTATAACACTGCTGAGAGGGAGAGGAGTGTCTTGTGTGTTTATGGATGGGGAAGGGAACCACACAGCAAGCTGTGTATTTGACCCTGGTATCTGTCTATACACATGCTGTGTTCACACTTCTTTATACTGTAACTTTAAAAACAGACAAAAAGGATTACAAAAACAAAGACGGGAAGAGGTGAGGGTGGTGGGGGCGACATCATGACTACAAGATCTTTTGCATGTATGTTAGCTTGTGGAAATAAATAAGAACTATTACAGCCTGGGCCCTAAGGGAGGCAGGAAAATGATGATGTACAGGATAGTATAAAATGATATATTAAAAACCATGCTGTCAGTGGAACAATAGAATATTAAGCAAAAGTCCACAATAATTGGCAGATATTTAGCTGCAGACATCTTTCTCTGGTTGGTGGGAACTAAAGTATACGTGAGAGGAAAGAGAACTAGTCAGGCAATTAGAAGTAATGGGCATAAATATTACACTACGTATAAATACACACCCCTCTCCCATGTTATAGCTCTTATCCAGATACACCTAATCACGTCTCAGGAAGTCATACCTACATGCTGGTATCCTTTGCGTTTTGCTATTTGCACTGGTTACTGGAGATTCTGCTTATGTAAATCTTCTTTTTCTGTGTAGATGCAGAATAATGTTCATTTTTTCCCTTTAATTATTCCAGTACCGGTGGCAAGACTTTATCAGACCAGAGGGTCTTATGGCTTAGTAGCTACAGACAAGTCAACACCACAGATGCCACGAGACCGCAGCCTGCCATGCTCCACAGTGACTGAAGGTATTAGCACAAGTGTGGGACAGCTACATTATTTAAGAGTGCTAGAAAAAGGAGGCAATTATACAGATTTTCCCAGTGTCATACTAGTGAAGCTTTTACTCAGTCTCATCCCATTCTGTGTTCTATCTTTCCCACATGAATCAGGGGGAAATGCTCTAAAAGCATTTTTGAGAGTTCGTTACTGTATGAATTTGTTTCATGTATCCTTGTGTCTTTGTTCCTGTAAGCCAAACTGGTTTGGAATCATGGAATGGAAAAATTAAAGCCTCCGTAGAGCTGTTTCCTCAGCCTATCCATCCATATCCCAGGCTCCCATACTTTCTGACCAGTGCTTCATCTCCCCCAGGGCTCAGCTCTTGTTCCCCAGCCTACCTTGCTGGCTCACCAGAGATAATTGCAGTACAGCTGGCAAGTCAGCGATAAAGCTTGCTGGTGCTCCTAGATGGCCAGTTATGCTATGATTGAGAACATATATGTGAATGTTACACCATTTCTTTTCTCTCTGCTGTTTTCATACTTCTGAACAAGTTAAGGATGGAAACTGGAAAGGTTTGCACTTTCTGAAGCACCTGAAAAGTTGAGTTCCCCTGATTTCAGTACTCAGCTGGCTCATGGGCAGGGCAGAGCAGAGCACTGGAGGAGACACTGTGCTCAAGTGTGCCACGTTTCAGTTATTGTTGGCTCTCCAGGTAAGAAGGATATTAATGTATTTGTTGTTTCTTCTGTTAAAGGACAGGTAGCTGGAGAACTCTCTCTTAATGTTGTCACTGCCACTTAAATATCTCATGTGAAAATTAAATCATACCACAAAAAGAAATTTGAAACTGAGCACATGTTTCCTCAATGAAAACTGGCCAGTTCTGTAATGTGTTCCACTTCCACTATCCCATATTTTGCATACAATTGAGATATCTATTATGAAATTAAATCCAATCTATATAACCTATCTAATATTTATCTTTCTTTATGAGAGCAGTTTGGAAACTCTGTGTGTGATCTCACATAATTTTAATAACTGGTTGCTGATGGATTTCAATATTAACTCTGACTGTTCTGACTGGTAGGGTGTTGAGGCTTAATTTTCAGGAGAATTTCACTAATTGTTCCTGCACTGCGTAGGGGTGAAGGCATCTAAGAATATGTGTATAAACCTGCATTTTAGCCCACAAAACTGGTAATTGCAGGGCCATATCCAACAATGCTGATCACTTCAGCCTTGTCTAGTAAAGCACTCAGATGTGTAAGGAAAATTTTCAAAATTACCGAGTCCTACCTATTACCAAAATCATCATAGGCCCTGTAAAGCTAATCCTAATGCTCAGTGAAATTCTGAGTTACAAGGCAATATCAGCAGAGGAATGTTGATTCTAGTGTGTAAATTGTAGGTGATCTGCTCCCAAGGAAATTTCTCTCTGGTTCCATGTTCCAGAAATCACCAGAAGGTGGACTTAGATACCTAACTACATTAAAAAAAAAAAAAAAAAAAAAAAAAGGGAAAAAAAAAAGAAAAAACCCTCAACACTGAAAATGCCTGAATTATGTAGGCATGTAGTTTTCTACTTTTTAACACCCCATCCCATCATGATTTTTGCTGCTGTCTATATGCATATTCTAACAGTGAGTTACTTTCTGCTGTAATCACGCGCTATCTCTGAGTTAGAGGAAGACACTTATGTCCAGTCAGAATTCCTGAGGATCTTTTTAGTGAGACAGACATCTTAGGACAGATCTGTTCTTATAACAACACAGATAAAGATCTCTTTTCTTTATAGCTGACACCATAATTATTTGACTATTTATCTGGAAAGAAGGAGATCAAGTTTTGCCACCCTATCCTGCTTGATTTGGAACAGACTTGAGCATAGGTCCATCACATCCTAAAAGAATATCTGAATCACCCAGGCATTCAGTACAGCAAACAAAGCCCTTTCAGTTCTCATTCTGAAGATGTTCCACCTGAAGTAAGTAATTATACAGTCATAATTAATCAGCAGTTAAATCTCACACCTCTGAAGTTGGAGTCCTAACCGAGAGGCTGTACAGTCAAGCCCTTGTTCTTATTTAATTTTGTTCTACTGACTAGTCGTTACATACACAACAGAACTGGCAGTCAGAACAAAAAAGGCATGATACTGAAGGAGAGTAAAGATGGAGCATTATGTTCAATAGCCCATTGATTGGGAAACTCAACTCACTTGGAACAGTTAAGACATTGATTTAAATCAAGATGAAGAGAAGACCTGCAAACATATATCCTGTTAAACAACTGAATTTTCTAGCCAATGAGCCATTGAGTATAGCACTCCCTCTACCCCATTTGCCTCTTTTGTGTAAAGCTTGGTATGGCGATGTATGACGAGAGCTTTGGCTGCATTTGGCCCCCGGGGAGATACACTGAGGCAAGGCTGACTGTCACTCTGGAACACGTTCGTGTCTGTTTACCACCATATATGTATTTGTGTTTCTACTCCTCTGTCCTGGAGGTCCTTTCTACATAAAATAACCACGGGCAGGGCAATATCTCACTTTTTGATACTGCTAGGGTTACAGTTCCAAGTTTCTCAATTATATCCCATTCTAAGCAGTTTTGTGCATGTGTATGCTCATCAATGGAAACAAGTACATGTTTCTTTTTAGAAACTTTTTAGACATCTCAAAACCGGGAAGAAGCTAGGTGATAGTGCTGGAAAATTCAGTGATGGCTAAAGATAAAGGTTAGCTTAACTTAAAGATTGCAGTGTTTGTGCTTGAAACCCATATGCAACCCAAATGATATATATATCTGACAGATACATGTATATTCATGAGGAATTATTTTGTAAAATATGCCACAGATATTTTATTGTGGCTTAATTGATTTATAAGCCAATATTATACTTTCATAAGAAGTTCAAGCCAAATTTTAGAACATCTCTAACCAACTTTTGAAAGAAACAGAAAATTTAAGGTCAATAGAAACATTACGTAAAACAACAAAAAAAAGCCTGTAAAAACAGAAAAATATGCCTCAAATTCATAGGCAGCATCTTCAACTGAAGTAGTTCAGCATTGTGCTTGTGTGCATAAGAATTTAAAAATAAATTTGGTCTGAAATTAACCATAAATAGAATAAAAACAGTGTTTTCATTCTAATTCAGTGTCCAAACTGAAGAAAACATAAGTAGATAAATCAGTAGTTAGAAGACGGAAAGTTATTGTTTTTCACTTTGAATTATTAAAATCATCAAAGGCATATACATTCCTAAGAACAATGTACATTTTTAATGTGACTGTGCAAGGCTTGTATTATTTAATATTTTTGAAATCAAGTATGCCTTTATACATCTAAACTTGTGCCCATGTAATACAGAAAAATAAAAGCAATAAATGCAGACACCCATTCAGATGAACTAGTAAAGGAGGGCTAGTTTCCATTTCCTTTTTGTGATTCTTCCCCAGCTGTTATATTCAGTCTTTCCAATGTGACTATATTATCATCCACAAAATTTTTAGCATCATTGCAATCATAAAAGATATACTTTATATCTTTATAAATCACATGAGGCTTAGCAGACCCTAGTAATGCCACATCTGCTTTAATCCTAGTAAATTCTAGCCTAAGATGACATAGCCTGTGGTGTCTCACCTGAGTTCTCAGAGACATTTCAGGAAATGCATCAGCTCTGTGAGTCAGTAAAATAAATACAAACAAATACAGTGGTCGATAGCCAAAGAAAAATTTAGCACTTTAAATGGATTTTGACAGAAGCCTGAGTTGAAAAATCCAGTTGTATTTTATGTATGTCCTTTAACCACCAATAAATTCTGCTGAGATGAGTGGTCCAATTAGCTGCCTAATTTTGATGCCTGATATATGCGTTCACAGTAAAAAAAAAATCTGCATCTGGAGGACCGGTCTTCCTTTGGTCCAAGAAACTAGCATCTACAAAACAACAAATATGAAAACATCATCATGTGAAATTCCAGATCCTAATTTGAAACAAAAATCTCACCGTTCCAAGTACCTCATTGCTAGGACAAATCTGATGCAAAGATGTGCAGCTAAGATGGGTGCCTACACTTCATTTTCAGGTGTAATAAATACAGGTAAAAAATTAGTAAGTGAAAATTTTTGTAGGCATGTTTTGCATCCAGTCTGAAAACAACCATTTCATCCTTCTGGTGAATTTATCCCAAGTGCTACCTAGATCATGCTCTGGTTTTCCAATATAGCACACTTCTATAATAACTGGCTAAGCATGCCATACAGTATTAATCTTCCTCATGAACTCAGTCCCAAACCAGTTTCCATGGAGAGAAATTAAGAGGTATGTACAGGCAAAGGAGAAAATATATGGCTAGCCAATGATACAGAAAGGCTTTTTAGATAGGAGCTATGGTAGAGGAAAAATTTTTCAACTCAAATTGCAGAACTGAGGGGAGGGCAGCATTAGACAGAGAGCAGAGTAGAGAATATGGGGGTGGGGGGCGGCGGGAAGACATCTATGTTGAAGTAGGTTTTGGCATTGTTTTAAAATTTTGTACAATTTTGAAATTAGTCCGGAAAAAGGTGGTGGAAGGCTGCTGAAGTGCCTAAAGTAGGAGATGATTTTGATGTGTGTGAGAGAAGGAAGCATGAGCATTTGACACATTAGAGGGGGGGGTGAAGAACTGGGACTTAGAGTCCTGAGAGAAGAGGACTGCAATAGCCAAGGTGAGAAGAGATGAAGGCAGAAGCAAAAGAGACATATTGTTGAAGTGGAAAAAAGAAGAGAGGCAGACACTGGAGGTGTGAGAGAAAGAGCAACACTAGGAAATGCATGTGGATTTTAGGCTGTGGGAATAAATGTGTGAGGAGTCCTAGAGGAGCACAGAGGAGAAAAACTTTTATTTAAGAACATCTGAAAGAGTAATGTTGCTCTGGATTCACTGTCAATTTTGTTTGCCAGGTTATAAACCCATCTGTATAAAATGATACTATCTAAAATGTGAACTTCTTTAAAACAATGCTCTGTTTATTGTAATAGTTTGTTAGCCAAGCAATCTCTGCAGTAGCTGCAGCTGCGGCTTGTTCCATCTCATCAGTAATTTAAACTCTCTTACAGTCATTAGTGTGAAGCTTTTCACAGTATTTTAAAACAATAAATATACTTTCCTCCCAGTTCTTGAGTTCTGTTTTGTTTGAATGGACTATGCATCCTTTAACATCTAAATAATTTGCCCTGAGAATCATCACAGCATAGCTACGCTTTGGAACAGAAGATGCAAATATGGTTCTGATAAAACTGTGTTTATTTAAAAAGACCAAACAATGTAGCTTTGAACAGTTCATGATCATCTATAATCTTTCTCCATAGTATAGTCCAAAGATCCAAGACCTGAAATGGTGTGCATCTGTGTGAGAGGGTGGCCACTACATCTCATGAGTTGTTTAATCCTCACTATTGAGTGTGGAGCACCGAGCAGGCTTTTACTTATGGATGCTTTAAACAGTGCTTGCCTGCTCTATGACTTTCCAAAAGACCCCAGGATGAGGTTAGCACGATAAAGAGCTTGATTTCTCTAAGCAACAGTCATTCAGTCTGACAGCATGCATTCATTTACTGGAGACTAAACAAAAAATACAAAAAAAAGAAAAAACCAAAAAGACTCAACTGTTGGACTTACTGACTCCTGAAAGGCAGCTACACTGTCATTGCCACCAAGCACATACAACCTGAGCTTGATGTTGGCCTACTTAAAATTACTGTTTGTTAGGAAGTGTTGGCAAAGCAATTTATAAAATGATGGGGTAAAAGTAGGAGAAGCCCCATTAAAAGCTTTTTCTTTTTTTTAAACGAGAATGAACACAGTAGGACTCTTTGAGTTTGATCCACATTACCTTTGTACATTTGTCTTTATTAACATCTATTAACTGATTAGATTTCCCTTAGAAGTAATTGTGCATTGTTAGATAATTGTATTGTTGTGGCTTCTTATCGAGAAAAGGTGTTACATCCAAACACTTTAGATAGATAAAAGCAGATGGATGTATCTGTCTGTCCATTCATCTGTCCACTCAAGAAGCCTTTGGGTATTTTAAAGAATTTAAAGCAGTGGTGCAAGTCATTAAAAAAAAAAAGAGAGCATTTTTAAGAAGGAAAATACACTTAATTAAATAGAGGTCAAAATTATTTTATTGTCAACATCCACAATATCTGTGATACAGTGATGTTGTGTAACTGTTCCTATGGAATCCTAGTTCTCAGAACCGTAATGAGTTGCTACTAGAAAAAGCAGGAACATATTATTAGTATCCCCACAGAGTTATCTTCTAAATTATTTATACTTGCAACACTTTCACATAATGGCAGTTTTAAACTCAAGCAAACAAAGCAAACCACACAATAAAGAGAGGGGAAGAGAACTGTACAGAAACCCTTTCTGAATGCATGTAGTTAGAAAGGTGAGTCAAACAAACTAATCAGATTTTGTTTCCTGCTCAAATCCTCATGAGGTTTGCAATAGACAGCATCAAAGCTTTTTGGGGTTGTGTCACCTTGATAAAGGATTGAACAGCACTGCATCTGTTTTATCTCTCACATCTAAAATGTGAAGGAATGCAACTTTATTTGTCTGGTGCAAGTTTGCTTATTGTCTTTGAAATTCCACAGCGGACCCTGCACAAAAAGCTGAGCTATCAGAAGGGTGCAAATAACACCAGAGCCTTGTGTTACGCTTATGTTCATCCCCTAGGCTATGGCGCTAGGTTTGCACAGGAGTTGGGGGGGCAGTAGGGAGGATTGTTGTTTTTATACAAACTTAGCATTGTGAATTACTGATTCTGCTTTCTGTACTTGCTTTATGAATGCACAGTGTAATGATTAACACTTTAGGAGTCAACACTTTTCAGAAGAATTGAGATGGGATGCCTTTAAAAAAAAACCAAACCCAAGTCTGCTCAGTGCAGAGACAATTTGGGTGAAATTGAAGAGAAAATAGCTCGGAGTGAAGGCTCTAATGGTCTCCTTTGGTCTTAAACTGTTAACATTTGTGAACATATGAAGACCATCCATTAACCAGTCTATGAAGTTTCCTCTTAACCATCAAAACAAATTCCTGCTGAAATCACTGTCTTACTAACTTACTGAGCAGCTAAATTTGGTTAGTTTAAAAACAAATTTCTACCCCCCAAAAAGGAAGAAAAAACATACAGGGGTTTTTTCCCCCTGTAAAAGGAGTATGTAACTACATAGTCTCAGCTTTTGTCAGTCACAATACAAACAGGTTTTAAAAGTATCAAGTTATTCTGAGTGCCTCTTTTTCTGGGCATTTGGATTAAGGTACCCAAAAGAAACACACAATGAAAATGGTGGCCTCATTTTAAACAAAATGACCCTTACATGTACTAAAAACCTTATTTGCCTTATGCTACTTCAGATGCACACTAGCACCCTCATTGATTACTGTGGAGTTACATTAGTTTAAAATTGGAGTAACTGAGTAGTGGATCAGGTCCTATAGTCAGACATATGTTTTCCACCAGATAATGGCTACTTATATATTTATGAATTTTAAAATGCTTTTCAATTTAACTATCATTGTTACTATGTGCAGGAAGTAAAGAAGTAAATTGCAACCAAGCTTTCAGGGGTTTATTCCCTCATGAAGCACTTGTATTGCTAGTGTCAGGGGAGGGCAACAGTATAGTGCCCTCTACATAATAAATGACACTGTTGAATATTCTTAAAGTAATGTCTGTGTGTGGGTGGTTTTAGGGACAGAGCTATTATCTGTTGGGTTTTACATTCCTAAATACTATGCCATCATTTCTTTAACCCAGCTTCATGGAAAGTTTCAAGGATATTTAAAATAATTGGTGCTCAGATCTGTTTTGTCCTGATTACTCAAAGAAACAACAAGTACTCGCAGGGCAATAAACAGCTTTCAGGCAAATGCGTAACTCCGATGTCAATTGGAGTTATGTGCAGAGACTCAGAGCAGAAATAGTATATAGCTCTCCATTCCTGAACATGACAGTCATAATAAACCTTAACCTCGACATTCCCTGCTTTCCTCAACCACAGCTAAAAATGCTACACACAGTTATACCATCTAACGAACCAGACATTAAAAGGAAACCACAGATCTATACCAATAGATTATCAGGAAGAGAAGTGTGAATACATGCTCACTGTAATATCATCGTAGTTACGAAGAGGAAAGACCTAATACATCATCATCGTCATCCTTCTGCAAGAGTAGGGGATAATCTACCAATGGAGGTCCTACCAGCTACTAAAATACTAGCTTGTAAACTGGATAGTGCAAACATACAATGCAAAATCCTAGGGGACAGAAACTCAGGATCACCATGGTGAACCTGGAAACAGAACGATGGATACTTATTTTACTCTTCTTTGGTGGCAATACAAAGGAAGGACAGATTATGAATTGAAGTAGGGGTTTGGGTTTGAGTGAATTGTGTCTGCTTTCTGAATCTGACACATACTCTCTTTATTAACATTTATAAACCAATTAACTGTAGATGGTGAGTCTGATTGTGAAAAGAAGTGAGAAGGTAAGACTTGCTCTTTCAGAAGCAAGTAAGTAAAGAAAGAGTAGGAGTGAGTGGAGTTTAGAACTGACTCCTTTTCCACCCACACCTCCTTCAAGCCAGAGGAAGAACCAGCATTGAAATGGTAGCAGCCTATTGCATATAGCGGTCAGTAATGAATACATATCACTGTAATGAGCAAGGAAAAGTAGGAAACTCTGCGTTTGCTATGCCTCAGAGACATATTCCGTGCTCTTCCTACAGTTTTACTAATAATCAAGCCCTTAGTCTACCTGACGTTCAGTTTCCTATTGGCTTATGATATTAATAATTATTTCTTCCCCATCTCACCTCTCATTTTCCTTATGTTGTCATGATACATTTTCTATTGTTTATGAGAGAATTTGACAATGAAGGGCACAAAAATATCTACATAATAATATATCCATGCCTCTACACTGCACAGGATTTACCTTCCTCTGATTGAAATTCTGATGACGGCTGAGGGCCTGATTGCGCTGGCTACAATTACTAGAGTCTGGTTTACAATTTGTTCTGCAACTGTTATTCACATGTAACTTTTCAGAAGTCTTTCTAAGATTATTTTTTTTTATGTGGGATAATTAGCCCGATATTTAAGAATTCTAATCTCATATAAATGCTCAATCAAAACACGTATTTTCCTGCGAGCTAAAAATGCCTGGATTTCAATTTTGATTCTCAAAAGAATGTTATTGTTCCTGCAGGACGTGCAGTGGAACATAAAAGAGCATTTTACCTCACCATTTGAATTGGATGAATTTTTTTCTTCTCTTTTTTCTTTATTTTTGAGTGTTTAATTGATTATTGTTGTTTAGGGGTTTTTTTTTCTTATCATCTTTATCTTCTTCTCCTGTAAGGGTGGATTTACTGCTTTTAGAAAATCTACAAAAAGAATGTTGTCTTCATCCTGTGCTTTTGATTTCATATGTTTGATTCCTAAACAAAAAATAGACGTTTTCAATTTCAGGACCCATTCAGTTAGCACTCTCTCTTAATCGGCTACCAAAGAGGATGCCAGTTAGAATAATTCTGACTATGTGGTGTGTATTCCAAGAGCCACCAATTCACCTTTCACAAGCCACAAAACAGATGTTGGTAATTGACTTTTGGCAAGTACTGATATGAAATGGACTAGAATTCAGGGCTGAAATTGCAAATGTTTTCATATATCCTTATGCATAAGATGAACACTGTACCAAAGGGGTAGACCCACACATTGCTATATCCTCATGACTCTGTAGGTTAATGCCTCCCTCACAACAGGGGAGGAAAGAGAAAGAATTAAAAAAATCCCAGTAAAGAATATCTTACCTTTGCTGGCAGCAAGAAGAAATCCAACCCAGCAATCAGAAAGAAGAGAAAAAATTAACCACGGACACCACATACAGATAAACGAGGAATTTACTGTACTTTTACTGTGTGCACAGAAATGTGGGACACCTGAAGTGTTTGGTTGTTTTTTAAATACGTTTTTGGGCAAACCTACATTTTGTGTTGAGGAAGCACAACTTAAACCAGAGCACGGGAAAATGTGGTATCATCACTATCATGTTTGAATAGGAGTTACTACAGCCCCTGGTTTAAAACAAGAGAAGAATGTTGATGTAGACTTCAGAAACTGTGGCAGCAGGCAAAACTATTTTTATCTGCTTATGATCAGGAAATATGCAAGTTTCTATGCATTTTGGTTCACTTCAGCTCTATTTAGTTTTAGTTCTATTTTCATGGATTTTTTTAAAATACATTTCCTATTAAGTAAATACACTTGAAATTCTTCCTAACAGGTGGCTCATTTGAAAACAGATCCTGTCAGCTGTCTTATGAAAGTGAAGAGCATGGAGGGGAATAGGAAAGCCATCCACTTTGGCTTCCAGTAAAAGAAGTAACCTGCTAGAGGCCAACAAAAAAAAGTGGAAGCAGTGGAAATGCCAGCATCCAGCAGTTTTCAGGGACCTAGTTCAAGACCCATCACAGGAATAGTAAATCTGGTTTTCCCTGGTTTTGCAGTTTCTTGACGTCTACAGAGTTTCTCTTTATTTACTTTGCGACAAGCAGGAGAGTCATCAGACCAATATCTCCCAAAATCTCCCAATATCATATTTTAAAGGAGATAAACTATAGGCCCTCATTACTGGGCTCTAGAGGAAAGATATAAGTAGTAAACACAATGCATCCATTTTCTTTTTCCTTTAAAAAAACCCCTGTTTTATGTATTTGAAGATTATAAGTAAGCAAGCTGTTTAAAATAATCATTATTTGATTGCCATGTCATTTTCTTAACCTGCAGATTCATTGCAGAAGTGAAGCATGTATGCCAGAGCACCTTCTGTTTTATTTGACACTGGTGTTATTTACTTGTTTTACAGTGCATGAAGACAAGAATCTTGGTGCCCGTTTCTGACCATGCCAATGTAAGCAGAGTACTGTGATTCCACTGATACAATTCATGTTTCATGTAGCTTGCATCCCCTTAACTGACTGTTTCTTGGAAGTAAGTTGCTGGGCAAAGTCAGGGTCAGAGTGGACTATTCGGGACCAAGCATCAAGAAAACATGGGTAGGGGTATTGCTGGAGGAGAATGTGGGAGTAATTCCCCTCTGTATTGTCTCCATGGTGGTATATCCTGCATTACTACTGTACTATAGTGCATTTAAATTAGTAAAGTCACCAAATACACTGGAGACAACTCATATGCCCCGAATTAACTGGAGTATATAGTCACAAAGTGTGGCCCTGAGGTCAATGTAAAATACCTATATCAGGTACATGTGTCATAAATTTACTTACAGATGTCCCTGTGAGTTCACATGCTGGTGAAGAGTATTGAGGACTGTCACACCTCTGAGGTGTTACAGGTGTTACTGCAGGTATCTGCAGCCATCTGCTATTCTCCACATGTCATGACACATGAGGAAAGGAAGAGATGAACAGGAATTGCTACAGTCCTTCACCTTGGCAGCAAGGGTCCTTTCCTTCCCAGTTTGCAGGAGACTGCCATTATCTCTATGTATTGTCCTGCAAATGCTGTTTGAGTAGCTTATTACAAGTGCTATTTGAGGACTGATTTAAAATTCAGAACTGAAATCTGTGGAAGAACTCCAATGCACTTCAACAGGCTTTGAAACAGAAACATGGACAATCAGAAGGAGAGACTAAAGCAATGAAACTGCTTTGAAAAGGTGATCTTAATCTGCCAGCCCCCAACCACCGCCTCACATTACCTACATAGTGCCCCAGTGTGACTTTCTGAGAATGAAGCAGTAAAGCGTATTTATATTTAGGAGAAGAAGGTGGGATTTTTTATGTTTTTTATGTAATTTTTATGCTTTTCTACCTAACATTTTAATGCTATTTGTATGTAATTTTGTCTTGCTCTATAATATATTGTCATATAAACAAAAAATATATTAGTATGAGATTCCAAAAAATACCAGCTTACCTTTATTACTTTGCTGTTTAATTACTTAATGTTTTAACACCTCTGTGGAAGCACAGAGCTCCATCTCAGACAGTCTAGTAACTGTACACTGTTCAAAAGGTGAATCCACTTGCTTACCTCACTGCTAATACTTATTGTCAGAAAGGCTGTGCAGACTGTTATAACCCTGCCAGGTGATTGAATAATTTAGGGGACAGATTTCCAAAGCTATCCATGTACCTAAACTAGACATGTGCTTTGTGGTATTTATAAAAGCCATTTGAAATTGACCCACTATTACATGGATGCTGTCTGCAGTGGGCTTTGCGTCTCATCTGGAGCTTCTAGAAGCTGCTGTATTATTACTAGTAAGCCTACAAATTAGATGTGCTGGACTAGATCTCAGAAAAAGGAAACCCAGAAATTTCTGAGTAGAGTTGTAGGAAATATTTGCAGTGAGCATAATCATATAAGACTAATACAATACTAGGTTTCAGCAGAAAAAATAAACCTCAGCCCAGGTTCACAGAGTGATTCTGGACTCGTCTTTAATTTTGCATTACCATCATGTCACATTTCAAACCCAAAGGAAATATTATAGCCAAACTGATGCTCAAACCACAGCACTGCTTCTGGGTTTGTATCTATTTTTTGGAGAGAAATAAAACTTTACATTTAAGTGGGAGTTTTGACATGTAAAAATAAACATTAAGTCCTGTGGCTGGGGAATAAAGCTCCTCCTCAGAACTGCTTTTATGCAAACATGACCCTCCAGAACCTCCATGTGCCAAAGACTGTTGAGACTTGCTCTCCCTGATTTAGCAGTTTACTTAAGTGTGTGCCTGTCTATAAGCACATGGATAACTTCATTAACATGACTGAGAGTTAGGCAGGTGCTGTGACAGCCTAATGGAGTTAGACCTCATCTGAAGAAAGGGTCCTGAGAGTGTTTGTTCCCGAACAAGTCAGCCAACAGTCATCTAGGGGTTTTTTTTACTGATCAAACTGTTTTGTCTTTTGTATCGGTGGCCTTTGATTAAACTTAGCAATGGGATACTCAGCAAGACTGAAAATTTTTGGTTTTAAATAAAATTATTTTAGCTTATTATAATTAAGACCAGAGACATTCATCATGAATTTTATAAAATAGTGTTAAACCATCGATTCACCTCAACAAAAACACCCAAGGTATCTGTGAGGAAAATGACATCTACTTTTCATCCAGAAAGAGATTAAAGTCTGAGAAATGAGGGATCAGAAATAAAACCAAATGTACAAGAAGCAACTGAGAAGAGGCCTTATCTGGAACTGAGCAACTGGCTTTTTCCTGAGTTTACTTCCCAGATCTGAGTCCTGAGACCTTCAAGGGATCAGCACAACCCATCTTTCCCTCCAGAAAGTGATATTGTTCTTCTGTGCAGAAATGAACTCTGAACTCCTGTGCCTTCATTTCTCTCCCTCTTTTATATCTCCCGTTGAGTAAACTACCGGGCTTTAGTAGGCACTGAAAAGGTGAAATTGGGAGAAAGAAAGACTTGGTGGAAAATACAAATAGAGCAGTCTTGCTTCATTCAAGACCTTCATGGCCAAGAAGGCCAGTGGGACCCTGGGGGGCATTAGGGGCAGCGTGGCCAGCAGGTCAAGGGAGGTGATCCTGCCCCTCTGCTCTGCCCTGGGGAGGTGCATCTGGAGTGCTGGCCCCAGTGCTGGGCTCCCAGTTCAAGAGGGACAGGGAACTGCTGGGGAGGGTCCAGCAGAGGCTACGAAGATGCTGAGGGGACTGGAGCATCTCCCTGATGAGGGAAGGCTGAGAGAGCTGGGCCTGTGTAGCCTGGAGAAGAGAAGACTGAGAGGGGATCTTATCGATGGCTACAAATATCTTATGGGCAGGTGTCAAGAGGACGGGGCCAGGCTCTTTTCGGTGGTGCCCAGTGACAGGACAAGGGGCAACGAGCACAAACTGTCACACAGAAACTTCCTTCTGAATGTGAGGAAAAACTTCTTTACTTTGAGGATGACAGAGTGCTGGGACAGGCTGCCCAGAGAGGCTGTGGGGTCTCCTGCTCTGGGGACATTCAAAACCCTCCTGGACATGATTCTGTCAACCTGCTGTAGGTGACCCTGCTTTAGCAGGGGCTTGGACTAGATGATGTCCAGAGGTCCCTTCCAACCCTGACCAGCCTGTGAGTCTGTGAGTGTGTGAAAGGGTTAAGGAAGTTCCATATGGTTGTAAAGTTAATAGCAAAATCCCGATTTCTTTTTGTATATATAAAACAGAAATATTCCCAGTGTCTTCCAAAGCACTTACTGGCTGGCTTACAGGACACTGTGCCCATCAACAAAAAAATTATGCATTTTTGAAGTTCAGTGTTGTTTTTAATACGGTTTTCCCTCCATCATATTCTTCTTACACAGAAAAAATAGTCTTTATTAAACTTGCAGGCTTACAAATGAACAAGGCCAGACAATGTAAAGAGCTGTAGAAACTTTTGAGGGGTTGATTTATGTTGAAACAAGCAAGTGAAACACAGCGTATTTTATGTTGTCTGATAAAACATGGTGTTTAAAAAATCCTTCAAGATGCAACATTTTGAAAACTACAATGAAAAATCAATTTCTGATAAGGCTTGCTTCAGTGATAGTCTTGGCCAATAAGAGATTTCTACTCTGCAAGTGCAATATGGAATTTTGAATTGAGAAACTCTGTGGACTGTGTTTTACATCAGTCATTGAATTTAGGTAAGGAATACAGAAGAAAAAGAAATAAATTACAGAGCCAGTAGAAAGCAAAGAATGATTGCAATCTATTTAAGGCACCAAGCACATTTAGACTATAATTTTCCTGATTCTACATAATCTCTTTCTGCTTCCATTGGTAGTTTTTAAGATGAAACATAGAATTTTCTTGTTTCTGCCATCATTAAATTAACCCATACTCAGCAGAAGGTTAACATCAATCTCTTATGTTTTTATTTGTTTTAAGTGGTTAAAAATAAAAGCACATAAAAGTACAATCGAAATCTTCAAATTTCTCCCAGTGCTCAGTTTCACCTGGAAATTGCTCTTTTATCATTGGTAACATTGAACTAATGAGCTCACTGTTCCAATTTTAGCCTCCAAATAACAAAAAGGAAGACAGCTGAGTTTTCAGACAGCTGTAGAAAGGTCTATCATTCTGGATTATTCACTTTTGTGCACTAGTCACTAGACATGACTGCCTCTTTGAAAATTCTGACTTGGGAACATTTTTGCCAAGCCAGCATTCCTGATTCTTCATTGACCCACATCCTTGGATACATACACCACTTAATACAAAAGGAGTGTAAAATACTCTTAGTATACTACTTGTTTAATAGTTATAGTGGGCTTTTGTGTGCATTGAGTGGGGAGGTGATCGCACAAGGTGCAGAACATTCACAAATCAGCTTTAGTCACATCTTTCTGAGCAGAAAGATTTTACTGGAGCGTATGTCCTTTAGGGATCTTCTTTAAGCACTTCTGTTCTTCATCTGCACTTATTTTTGATGCTAAGTGGTAGGAAAAGCTAATTCTACCTTTACTTTTCAGATTTTCACTTGATGTAAATCACTTTGGTTTAGTTATGCTGATTATTATTATAACATTAATTTTTGCTATTTGGAAATGTGTCTAAGTGTCCTGGAAAGCACCTATTATAGCACTACATTCCCAGGGTACCTCGGTTTGAGCACCTGAGTGGCAGTAGGGAACTGAGGCTACAAAAAAGGCTGTTTTGGTGCACTTGTTGCCAAATGGAAAGGGGACAACTTCTTAAGAGTATGTTGACATTGTGCTCCCTCACACTTCATCCCAGACAACAGTATCAGCCAGCTAACAGTTTAGGGCACAAAGCTACCAGATTCCCTTATTATATGACATTTCTCTAACCAGCTGCACACCTTGAATTCACGCAGTCCAGTGGAAGCAGCTTTTGAAACTTTTGAAAGTCCACATGCTGTAGCAGGCTTGAACTTCAAATCACCTTATTGTGAACTCTCCAGGGAAATGAAGTTCAGTGCAATAAACATAAGCATTGCTACCTCACAGCAGCTTGTGGTAAGACCAGTAGCAGTGATCAGCTAAAAATGTTTAAATTGTGCAGACCCACTTACTTTGCTGTGTTTATAGCAGGGATTAATTTGGCCAGTAAGTTCGGATTGTATCTGGATTTAAAAAAATTAGTAGATCTATGCTGGTTTAGAGCTGGGGCCTTAGGTTTGGGCTGAACTGTCCTATTCTAGCTCAGAAATGTAAGCAACTAAAGCAATTAATGCTGTAACTATTTTAACAGCCACAAGAGTCTGGTAAAGGTATGGTATTTTCACACCACTTTTCAAATCATCTGGCTTTCCCTACAGTTTACAAAATTACAATCGACCTGACTTCTTCTAAAATATAAGCAGGGTTGATGGGTATTATTATTTTTTGGTTTTACCAATCTGATGGATCTTGGATCTTTTTGAAAAGAAAAGCCTAAGTGGTACATAGAATTACAGTTCTTAAATAAGAAATAATACTGCATAAGCCTCTCTTCCTATGTGTTTTCCTTAGAAGTCTGTGGGAGAAGGGGAAAATGCAAGAATTGAATGAAACATAAGCAGCAAGTAAACCTTTCTATCCTCTTCAATTACACAAAAATAGGAAGGGAGCATCATTTTCAAAGGAACAAATGTTACACAAGACATGCCCTTTAAATCCTTTTTAAGGCTCTGTGACCTGTAAAACTATCTGCAATATCAGCAACAGAAAGCCTTCCACAGAACAAATGCTTATGTTTTATGTGTACTGTATTTGCTAATCATTAGTTCATAAGCAAGAGCAGATATACAGTGTGCTATAAATAATGGCGGGAATGTAAAAGTGAATTGATCTGTCTGGCTATCTAGTAATACTGCTGGCAGAGAACCAGTTTTGAATGGCTGCCAACTACCATAGACCCAGCCAGGGATTTGTCTAGGGGTCTTGCCCTG
The DNA here is from genome assembly GCF_963210335.1 of Falco punctatus. Classification (NCBI taxonomy): domain Eukaryota; kingdom Metazoa; phylum Chordata; class Aves; order Falconiformes; family Falconidae; genus Falco; species Falco punctatus. The sequence goes on from NC_137587.1 coordinate 17,219,409, forward strand.
TCAGGCAGAAAACAGTCTTAAGCTGAGCTCCCAGAACTGTGAGCACCGCCTACTGCTCAGCAGCGAGCATTTCCTGCAGCGTCCCCTTCACCCACTTAGCTAAATAGCAGAAAACATGCACGAGTTACCAAGCTATGAAACCAAGCATCTAAAAATATTAATCAGTGGATAGAGAGGTCAGCGTGCTTGTGAACTGAAGTGAAATACATTGTTCAAATTGACTAGGCACACAGAGAGTGAGAAACTGGGAGTGAGATCCACATGGGCACGCAGACACGCGCAAATACGCTAAATTTATTCTTTCGCTGGAGCCCTCAAAACATTTCACAAACGTACAGTAGTCACTGTGCTGAAATCCTCATGGGTGGGGTAGCAAACAGCCAAAAGAACGGAAGCATTTATAGTGATCTAGATATTTTTAAGAGGATAATTATGCTAAATAATGTGATTGTAATAGAAACAAATGGGGTGGGGCTTTATTACAGGAAAGAAAGGAGGTGGCTCACAAGCAAGTCCTGACAGCAAAACTATTTCCCCATCTCTAGTGCAAATGGAGCAAAATGGTGGGCTAATTTTCCCCTCTTCCTTTAAGTCAGTCATGCTGATCCACTTATTGCATTGCTTGAACTAGTTTTCCCTGTGTATAAACATGGAAAGACAGCTCAGGCAGCAAACTCACCTCGGGATGCCTTGCAGGGATTCAGTAATGTGCCTGCTTGGCACTGTTTCTTGTATCCCTCAAGGCTGTCTCCCAATCTCTTTGTAAGATCAGCCCTGGCTCAAAAAAAAAAAAAAAAAAAAAAAAAAAAAAAAAAAAAAAGAAGAAGAAGAAAAAAAAAAGTCCCATCAAATGATGCAGTTCAGCTTCATGTAATCTATCTTTGCTAGGTGATTCTGATTCACTGTTTAGTACAAAATCAGGGTGCGTCCGTGCATGTGTGTGTATGCGCGCATGTGTGCAGGCAGACTGATTATGTCTGTTCAGTATTTCTGTTCCTATATAAACCTATATATTATCTTTGCTCATAAAGAGAGGGCAAGTTGCTAATTAAGTACTGGTAAGTTGAATTTCTTCAAAGCAAAGCTTACAGATCAGAGACCACAGGACTGGGGCTGCTGCTTTGGTTTTTGAATTTGGCATTGCTTTATTGAATTTTATAAATACCAACTAAATTCAAACAAAACTGATTTAGATTTCACCTCATCACTTAAAATATATTTTGTAGAGTACAGCCTGTGCAGTAATCCTCTGCTATACTTTAATTTGGTTTTAATTTTATAGGCCCTGTTTTAACTGCATATTTCCAGACCTTTATTTCTCTCACAGCTCTTAGCAAAATGGTAGCTCATAAACACAAGCTCTGCTGTATAGACTTTGCATTTCATCCCAAAGTATTTCCTTTTTTATAGCCGTGGTCTTTCCATCTTAGTGCTCTGAGCTTGGGTCACAAATCTCACTGCTATTCCAGTGTGTGACATCTTCGCTCGTTTGCCGCTGCTCATTAACAAACAATACTGCTGTGAAATTGGTTTAATGACAAAGTAATAAAATTGCTATTCTGCTCACAGATTGCCTGAGGCACTTTGAGCTCCTACAAGGCTTACTGTGGGTGCCAAGATACATTAAGCTGCTTATTCGTAAAAACTGCATCATCCGTTTTTTTCACAGGTTTTTTCCTTTCCCTATCTAGCCCCTGCTTCTTTTTATCTTCAAATAAAAAGATATATTTGCTTATGTTCTTCCATGCTGTCAAGTTTTTACTTTCATGCATATTTCTGGAAAATGAAAGTGTATTTCATTTCATTTTTCTTTTTAAAAGGTCACTCTGTCCCTATTGCAAGGTTGTTCCTGGACTCCAAACCCTCTGCAACGTAACATTAAGGGAGACTTATTTTAATATACCATATTATGTAATTGGCATACTGGATAGAGTTAGTCCTATTTTAGGCATAGCTGGATAAGAGAACTATTTATAGAATAAGTTTCTTTTTTTAAAAGACTGATTTGTGCAATGCAACTATTTTCTGTCATGATTTTAAAGCTAAAGCATTTTTGCTGGCTTTTGTTTTAAACATGAAAATAATTATATCATACCTGGTTACTTTTCATACCCAAATTCTACAAATAATAAACTATGGCAGAGTAATGACAACCAAAAAGCTTTAGGAGGCATGTGGTTTTCATAATGAACTGCATGTTTTAGAAAGTATTCTTGGTTGTTTTTTTTGTGTGTGTGTCATTTGTGTGAGGCCCATACGGACCCAGAGATTTACTGCAGGCAGACAATAGTGAAACAACCCAGTTGCTCTTTGACAGGTGGACAGGTCCTGGTAATTATAGCCAGACATCTTAACACCACCAAAATGGTGTAAACAAACACACAGCCCTAATCGATATTACCTTCTTTCACATTTTAAACAAACATGCTAAACATTTATATTTATCCGTTTTCATTCAAGGAATGATTGTAATCTCTAAATGCTTCACTGCACTTACGCCTGTACATCCACGCACACCTTTAGAAATTACTTTTTAGAAGGGGGGGAAATACCCTATTTCTTATTTCCACCTCTACAACAAGTAATTTGACCTGCTGAATAGCTTAGGAAATGCTGTTTGGGTACCTCTGATGGTTAGCTAACAGTGGAAAAACTGGTTCAGAAACAATAAGACCTGGTCTGAACATGAATCTCACACACACACCCTGCTGCCCCCCTCCTCCGCTTCAAACCTCAGCCTGATCCTCCTTTCAAATATCTTGTGCTTCAGGGCTTCCCCAGGTCAGATTCATTGCAGAATGTGTCTGACCTGAGGAAGCCTCAGAGCATGAGATTTGAATGTAGCAGGCTGATGCAAGCCCAGGAGAGGCTCCCAGACTAGCTAGCACCCCTCAGTGGGATTATCCAAGGTAGGAAGGCCTACTGGAGGTCAGAAAAGGATTTAAAAACACACAGAGGGAAGTGAGGGATAATGGGAGTCACTACGGCTGAGTTGGGCTGCCGATTCTGCTCAGAGGTGGTCACGAATTAGGTTGGTAGATCTGGGAGGAAAAGGGAAATAAAATGAAGGGAAGAGGAAACTGTGAGTCTGAGAGGAAAAGGATAAGCTGATGTTTAAGAGAATTTAACTGGCTGCTAAGAGGTAGATTGGACCTCCAGAAGTGTGGGAATGGAAAAGCTGAGAAAGGCTGGCACTTATCCTCTTGTTTGCGTGGTTAAGGAGGAGCTAACGATGAGGTTAAAAAACACGTATCGCAGAAGGTTCAAATTAGAAGCAGATCCTTTTGGTGCCTTCTAAAAGTGTTTCCCAATTTTCTGCTTCCCTAAGGGCCGTTTCAGCGTCCACTAGGAAGAGTGCAGAAAGAAGCGAAAGCTGATTATGACCCCGTGATCTTTCTGTCAGGTCTTTTTTTCTACACACCAGGTTTAAAACTTCCTACGGCCTGTTCTAAACTCTACTATCTGATCTTTGCTACCAACAAGTCACCCACAAACTATGTGTAGCCAGAACATGTGGGTGTGGGCACATTGGAATGAGTCTTGGATTCACTGACTCTGCACTTACAGGGGATTTCCCCACTCCAAAGGAAACTCGAGCTGCTGGTTCACGCTCCTTTTGTGTTGCTGGAAAGTTGCAGAGGTGCTCATCATCTTGGTCACGGAAATCAGTGGGAGCTAAGCCCTAAGCAGGAGTTAGGAGCACACACGTGGAGATCAGAGCTTTGGTATTCAAACCAGGAGAAAACCTGCAATGCATCTACTGGAAATACTAATACAAGATTAATTAAGCTTCTGCTTAATTATTCTACTAGGCAGATTTGGGCTGATCTACTGTTCAAAGGGAAAATATTCAACTATCTATTATCCTAATGTCTACCGGAGCTCCCAGAAGTGTGTGTCAGGCCCCAAGGATACTATTCAGAGGCTTCTGAATTACTTTCTTTTCCTGTCTGCAAAGTATACACTCATAACTCGCCTATTTTTCTATTCGCATTTTTATGGATCAAATTTAGGCCCAAAGTTTGTGCAGTAGAAAGCATAAGCATATCTTTTCTTGGACCCCTGTGTAGAGCACAAGCGCAATCTGAGAAAAGAATTTGGCCCATATGAAGGGATTGTCAGGTTTTAAAGATGTGGTAATTACAAGCACACAAGGAAGCCATGAAAGTCTGGATGAAAAATTCAAATGAGCCAGCAAAGACACAAATTTGGCTTTGAACTAGGAAAGCTCTTGCTTTGATCCTGATCCTTTTGGGCTGCAACCACAAGTACTGACAACAAGCCACATGTGTATAGGAGTTGATGGGGCTGACTGAGAGGTGTGTCCACTGCCTGCTCTTGCTACCCTGCATTCTTACATCTGGTGGATATTTTGACATTTGATATTTTTCATTTTATTTGCAACCAGTGGCTTACAGGATTGTGAGCACTGAGGGCTGCAAAACTGAAAGGTTATGGGATAAGAGAAAGATGGTGAATACAGCGACACGGAAATTTTGAAAGGAAAATTACTGAGTCTGGGAACTATTCTATAGCAAGTATCTCAATCCTCCTTATCTCTTTCTTTCCCCAAATGGATAACAAAATGCCTCTGGCCTTCCATAGGTTCTCAGGTTTAGTATATCTGTGCTTTTCCAGACTGACTCAACACACCTCAATTTGCTGTTTTAGAACAGTACCTAAGAATTTTCTGTACACTTGCTTTGAATAGTTTCCTAGCTGTTTGTAAAGTGACAAATGAAGGAATTTATTTATTTATGAATCATTAGTGTAGTACTCCTGTGGCAGATAACCTGGGACAGATTTTCTGGTGCAAAATTGCTAGAAAGTGTGCTTTTATTAAAACAGTCTGGCCAGAAAAATTGTCTGACCATGGAAGAATGCCCCAGTGTAACTATAACTTTGGTAGGATAGAGGTGGGATGGTGCGTGCTTGTAACAGCTATGTGTGACGGCAAGGGAAGGTACTGCTACAGAAGAGGACTAGCTGGGAAGACCACTGCAGCCAGACAGTCTGGTGTGACCGAGGCACAATGAGACTTGTCCTGGTTTATCTTTGCAAAGGTTCACAGCCCCCAAGGTCTGATACCTACAGCTGAATTGAAACCCAAACCCAGGAAAAATGACCAGTTTGAAATCAGATACGGTGTAAAAAAAGCTCAACTTACCAGATGTACTTTTTGCAAATTGTTTTCAAGTGTGAGGATCTAGACACATCCAAAATGTTCTTTTTGAAGCCCCATTCATTCACTATATCACACAGGATGAGGGGAATAGATGCTGTCTTTATACGTGGCTGGTGTAACCTGCACCAGGCCGGGCCAGTTCCACAAGACACTGTGCCCCCAGACTCCCCCCTGAAGCACAGCTCCCCCCCCTGCTTTCCCCCCACTCTAAGGGAGCAGCAATTTACTGGTAGCCCACACTAGCTGCAGATTATTCCAACATCTTCACTCCTCCCCCAAATCCGTTCATACCAGCTTGTATTTTGAGAGTACAGGGGAAGAACCTCCTCAAGAGATAACACATTGAAAATAAATGTTAGCTTCTATAAAAGGTACAAGCTTAAGTATGTCATGCCCACTGCATTTATTTAAGGATACAAGTTCCTTCAAGCAAAATGTCAATATTTTATTTCCCTCAAACTCTGAAATTGTGTTACTTTAGTAGAGGATTAGATCAACTCTCTGGTTTTATTTGCTAATTGCAATAAACCTTCTCAAAGGAATATAATTTGAAAGTTGTTTTAAATGCAGATGGCACTAGATGTAAGTCTACAGAGTAAACCAGAAAAATGTTTGCTAATGGTTACTAGATTTACTTGCCCAAACTCCCCAAGTGTTATGTTTTATGAAGGACTGTGTCGCTCGGTTATACTTGCACCATGACAATGATAACTAGCATGGTGCCACGGAAACCGGAAAAATGCATTTAGGGTTGGGCCTATGCATCAGAGAACAGAATCAATCTTCCTAATTAACTGCAAATTAGCAATCCCAAAATGAGTGGGATCAACCTGTCTTCACTGGCCAAGAATCATGTTAAGTATATAGCTTCCTCTAAGTGCCTCTAAATTACATTTACGCCTGTATAAAGTAACATTCTTTTAATCTAATGCTGCATTAGTGTCACTGGTCTTAAAGTTATTGCACTGTTCTAAATTTCAGCAGATAGGTAGACAGATAGAAAGATAAACAAATTAATAGACAGTTATGGAGATAGCCTGATATTTTGTTATTCAGGGCTCAGAGTAGCTCATAAATCACACTGAAGCCACAAACAAGGTACTAATTAGCATAAGTCTCAGGAAAGAAAAGTTTCTGTTGAAAGGCGAAATTCTTTAAGGCCACTGAGCAGTAGCTATTAACAAAGACAAAAATAGTAAATGCAGAATGGAAGATAAAATGCAAAAATGGGATACAGTAGATATTTGATTAATTCCATCCCTAATGATCAAAAATTGCCAAATAATGTTAGGCTAAAACTAACACTACTGATACACTGTTTTTACTCTTTAGGGTGTATGATCAAAAAGATCTTGGGTATTGTGAGAGTACAAAGGACTGACCTTGGGTGAATTAGCTTAATTAGTTAATGCTTGTAAAGCACTAGATGGGTGTTAAGTATTAATTAATTATTAATTATTATTGGGTAAAGATGGGATTTGGAATCCCATCGCTCATACATGTGCCCCAACCTTCATGCAAGAGCTTCATGGGGCCCCACTGGTTTCCGCTTGCCTGCGTGTCTTAAGTCTCAGCAGTAGTTTGGCAGCCCCATTTGTATGGAGAGGGAAATGGGGAGACATTAGGCAGCTCGTCCCAGTGGCTGAGTGAAAAGTTGGACAGAGTGACTTCATTTTCAAGTTTGTTAGTGTCTTATTTTGGGATTTGATGAGAGAATTTGCAGTTCCAAGCTGAGCCAAATTCTCAGTGTAAGTGAGTTCCTCAAGGAACTGGGGCTCAAATGAGTGTCCAAGTTTATCTGCATGTAACATGAGGTTCAAAATACTTTCTTCTCAGTGCTGTTGTGAAACTACTTTTTGCTTTTTCTTCTTCTTTTGTCATTCCCTGATAAAGGTCGCAATCCATATATTTTATTATAATGATTTATACTGGTTAATATTTAAAGTGACTAGTTAGCTTTTAAATCACAGAGGATCCCTGAAGAGCTCACAAAAAATACCTCCTCAGAATCATTCTGAGGTACCCCTGCCAGTCACCTTTGCCCAGAGCCGTTCTTGATCGGATATTAGTAATGTTCATTTCAGGCTTTTTTTCAGGGTTATTCAAATATTACTTATTGTAAGTCCCACTAATACATTGACTCTCAGGCTAATATTTTGCTTTGATTTTAGTATGATACATAACTATTGGTAAATGACATTGAAGGGAATGTAATATTTAACTACATTTTCTTCACATTAGCATTGTCCAATTTCTCATGTTTTCAATTTTTCTGCCTGGCTGCAGCCTAGAAAAAAATACATGCTGGAATAATTATATGAACAATTTAGATTTAAACATATTGAATAGCAGAAGCGATCATGCCCGCCCATTTGTATTTTTTCCCCCCTTTCCCCATGCTAGTCTGGAAGATGAGTAATTTCTCTCCTTAGAAGCATACCTAATAGACAAAGCTCTAACGCTTAGAAGGGAGTGAGGGGAGGAAAGCGCTCTATTACTGCTGTTCAGATCAATACACAAAAATCTCAGGATGATAGGGTAATTAAAACACGCACAAAGTAATTCATCAACAGCCTTTCACTTGGCTTTGGAACTGGCTTTCTGATCCCTGATGTTTTTACTTGCAGGGATTTGAGACAGCTCCCAGACACTGTTTCCCACTTAGCTTACAACCCTGGTTTTCATTCACAAACAAGAAATTGTGTTGGCCTTGCAACACTTACGCTTCATGCTTTTTCATCTCCTCCCTGCCTTTGTCTGGTGTGAGATGCTACGAAGCAGTGAAATTTACCTAAGAGCTAAGAAAAAGGATAAAAATCTGCGCTGTTTGACAAGTGAGAAGTTCAGCATCGGCTAAATCACTGATAATTTTATGCCGCTGGTTATTACACTCAGATTGTTTGTAAGTGCACCTATTAAAAAATGAAATAACCGCTCCTGCTGTAATGAATAGACCGAAGAGTGTTTGAAACATTTTCATGATTAAAAATAATATTAAAACTTGGCTTGAGTTATCTAGTGGAAATGCCTCACGGCAGACCAGGGCCATGAGGAGCAGCATTCGTACCACAGAGCACCGCTTCCTGCACTCCCAGAGTTGACTGTTATGATAATTACCTTACCGGCATTCCTGTTTTGTTTCCCAGACCCCCAAATGTTTCTTTTCTAATGACAGACCTCCAGTTGCGACACTTAAAATGAACAGAATACTTTTTCAGAAAGCCTTCAAATCCATACTGATTAGCAAAAATTTTAAATATAATTGAGTTGAGCTTGGCTATTGTTACAGGTAGGGACTGTGGATCCCTGAAAGCAATGGAGTGAGGTCTTCACAGGAGTTGATTGTGTATTAATGTAGCAGAAAGGCTAGGAATGAGTTATGCACTGAACAGGCTCAAGTTCTTGCAGAAGATTTAACCCTATTTCTTTGCTTACACAAAACACTAACCTCCTCCATTATTTATCATTTGCCCTGTAAATACCTGCTAGCCTATAAAATCCTCTGTTACTATTTTTGTGTTACGATGATGAACAGGGTGTCAGTTAAGGATCAGTCCCCTTTGCTAGGCTAAATATACTGGTAAAATAAGAGCCCCCACCCCAAAACTTTCCCCATCTGCATATCAGACAGAGCTCACAAGGAGATGTGAGGGGGTGGGGTGGCTTGGGCGGATTAAGTAACAATAAAACAAACAGTTTAGCAAAAAAGCAAGAGCCACTTGCCTAACCAAAGACAGATGGGAGTGATTTGTAGGCACAGGTAGAGGCAAGCTTTAAGGAGGGATTTCAAAGAGAATAAAGGTTAGCTTTGCATGGTTAGCAGGGAAGGATCTCCCCACACATGATGGGGGACATCAATACAACCAAATGAAGTTGTAGTTCTTGCTTTGATACTCCAGTCACTAAATAAATAAACTAGGCTACCAAAGTCAAAAGGAGAAACACATGCAGCCATTTCATGAGGACAGTCCAGCCTTTCTCCAGGAATTTAAAAAATATCTATGCGCTATTTTTGCCATTGTCCCTGATTGTCAGAGTCTTGGTGGTAACCGCTGATGTCCGAGGCTTATCCTATCACCTTCTATTAGCCTTAGCAAGGGCTTTACGATGGGACCACACTTGTGATCAGCTGCTTTTTGGTGTCAAGCTAGCCACTCAGTTCTGAGCAAAATTTTCAAGAAAACCAAAACAAACCATTGCAAATAAATAATTTCAACCAAAATAAAATTATTTCAATGAGACCAATCTATGTATATTTGGAAAACTCTAAGTGATTTATGCAATTTTTCCTAGTTGATTTTCCATAGAACTAGAGCTCCTAAGTCACTATATGCTTTAAAAAAATGTTGTTTTTTCTCTTCTTTTTCTTGTACAAGATGAAATGCAATACTCAACAAAGTGATGAAACCAGATTGAGCAGTGTATTTCACAATTGCTAAAACCCAAACCAAGTAATACCTGACATTTCTTGAATTTCTTAGCCTGAAAAATAACACAGCTTGGGTTTGGATTTTCAAAATTAAACATCCAAAATATTCACTCTTGGGATGAAAGTAAGCATGAAGATTTCAGCTCAGAATGCAATTATTTCAAAGAGTTATTGGTCACTGAAAATAAGTGCTGCTTAAAATGAATATGTCATCCACTATTGCTGTAACAAGAACAACTAATGAATAAGAGAATTATATAAAAAAGAATAAAAATTATGAAGTTTGATGTGGTGAATGCAATATACATTTTTCAGTAAGCAAGCTTTAAATGAAATACTGTTTTTATTAGGAGATAATTCATTCTAGTAATAAACTTGAAACCACAATCTTTGCCAGCAAAAATAGCGACTTCAACAGCCCATTGCAGGAAATATATTTGTATTCCTGATATCTCTTAGTTCCTCCATGTAAAGAAGACATTATCGTAGCATTACCTAGCATCACAAAGTATGACAGTATTATTATTGTTATTTTTACGTGGAATAACTGAGGCAGAAAGAAGTGACCTGCCTAAGCAGCCCAGAGATACAAGGAAGAAAATGCCCCATGTCTGCTGGGTTCCAGTGTACTGTTCACTTGGCTACACTGTCACTTTTGCTGGCTGCTATTATGAATTACTTGCTCTTAACACTGGAAATTCTAGGATTTCAATAGGATAAATCCTACTTACCCTAGGATCCATCTCATTCATTTGCTATTGCCTTATTTGATACAAGTTTGATATCTTAAAAACAAACAACTTGTAGAAGTCAGAAAAAACCCATATAAACATTTGTGTATTGCAAAGAACAGGAACAGGAACCATATTTGTCCATAAATATGAATACTGTAGGGGACAGCATCTTTTCCTCTCATATGGACTCCATTAAGACCTTTTGGTCTTAAAGATATGTACAGCCAGACTGTCCTTTTCTCTGAATCTTATTCTCTGTCATTGATCATGAATGTGAACAGCCTGATTTGTGAATACAAGAAAAGTCATGCAATGAAGAAGCTCTGCTGGCACTGGCTCTGCATTCTCAACTGGATCACCTTCTTATAGCTCGTGAAAATAAACATGGAGCCCATTCATGTGGTTCTGTACTCAGATGGGCTTCCTCTGACCTCTGCAAGGCCTGGCAGGAGCTCCTCTGGGATGGAGGTAGCCACCACGGTGATGCAGGAGCTCTACCATCACTGAACTTCCCTGCCACATAGTGGCGTGGGCAACCACACATGGTGCTATCAAGTGATATCAGTCTTGGTGAATCTGCCCCTATTCCTGGTGTTGTAAGGAGATTCTTATAGCAGGATATGAACCATTACACTTGAAGGCTGCAACTGACTCCATGTCCAGTTGTGAAAATAATGGATGCAACTCTCATCTACCTTTGCCCTAGTCCAAGCATTGTAATCAACAACAGTTTTTACACAAATGCTTTTGCATGGCATACAGATTTTGTAGCTTTAGTAAAGAGAAATGTGACAGGAGCTGAGAAGAAAAAACAAAAATTACAAATTCTAAAGAGAAAAATGCTTGTCTCCTCACCTCCATGCTTGAGCAATCAATAAAGGGCTGTCTGCCTTTTCATCCAGCTCACCAAAATTAGTATTATTGCAGACTGTGCTGAAGTGTAAGGTGTACCAAAAAATATTCCACTGAAAATGGGACAAGTAAAACATTTGGAGAAGGGCCATGTCCAACCCAAATCTAGCCTAAAAGAAAATAAAATCTAAATTCTCCATAGAGCAGCTGTTTTTTGGCATTACAAGTTCAGTGATATGGCCTAAGAAGTTATGAACAAGCAATTAACCAAAAAGCTCAAAGTATTATGCATTTAAAACAGAAATATTGTCTCAGACCTAGCTATGTAGCACTGTGACCAGGAGCTAACATATTAAGTTCTTAATTCAACAAGAACTTGAGTAATACCTTTGCAAAAGTTTTCACACTTTCAGCCACAGTTGACATGGTGTTCATGGAGCAAACTGGAAACACTATGAGAGTACATAAAGGATTTGTCTCACATCACATTCCCTCACAAACCCTCACAGCTATTGGTTTGCTGTGATAGCCAGTCTCAAAAGTTCATGTTGCTAAAACCTCCTTAAAGCAGAGGTTGGGTTCATTAGCTCTGTGATGTATCAGAAGATAGAGCACAGGGACAATCTTGGGTAGAATACCCTGAAGTGTGAATATACATTTTATCAGCTGTTCCTTAGTAATGAGCTGTGCATGCTCTCCAGAAAAGAAATCAGATTTATCCCATCTTCAAGAGGTGAATTGTCCCAGAATTCTGCATTTACCATGAAGAGAGAACATGCATGTAAGCAATTACCACAGAGTGGTTAAGATACAAGTGCACATTGCACTTTGTGGTGAGTTGTGTGTCTATAACCTGTTGTGTGAATCTCCTGAGGTGGACAAGATTACACTTCAGGCTGAGCCTGCTTTGCTGGCACTGTCAGCTCCAGCGTCTGGAATAAAAATGCACTTAGGAAGTGGGAGATGAAGTAGAAGGTAGAAGGATTTCTCAATTTTTTAATAGTTTGATTCTTCAGATTCCAGCAGGGTTAAGGTTTTACCTGGCTGGGCTAAGAATGAGTTTTTCTGATCTTGCTCCTGTTTCTGTTCAGGATATGGATAGACAATCATAAGCACATTATCTACTATCCCCCAATAAGAGGACACTCATCAGCCTCAGTAAGTGACTGGCAGCACACTGCTAGTCTGATCTCATTGCACAGTAAAATAAGTTTACATAAACCATTTCTTGGGGGATAAATACAAGAGATAAGTTAAAGAATTTACTGTCTAACCAGGCATCAAGCATGAAAGAGAAGTGAAGAACGTTCATGGGGCAGTGTGGGGTGCTTAATAGTTACTGACAAAGGATGTTACAGTGTCATGGACTCCTAACCCAAAACATGGTTTGGACTGAACTTTTGAGGACAGAAAATAAACAGAGACAGGGAACCGTTAGTCTGATTTTGGGTAAGCAGACTTGGGCCCAAGTTCATCCTGCACAACATAAAGCAATGGAGAATCACTCCCACCAGCAGCAAAGAAAAACATGTACTTACACAACAAGAGCAAGATAACCTGTGATCCAAACTGACCTCTGAAAGTACTCTTCTCCATCCATGTTGATTAGAAAAGGGCAACTATGCTCCTAATTTAAATGCCCACTTATCTGCTTAATGCTAGATCGAATAAATGTGGACTAGAACCAAGAAAATTAGCCAAAAGCATAGGTCACATTTTGCAAGGTATTGCATGGGACACTCAACATAGAGAAGCAGAATTTTAATAATACAGTGTCAAAGTGGGAGCTTCTTCTCATAAGCAAATAAAAAATAGACAGGCATGATCTCCTCCATGACAACAGTTTCCAGAGGCAGACAGAAGACAAATGGCAAAGGCAGGAAAGGTAAAAACTAATCCTCACTTTGCAGTATCGGACCACTGCAGTAAATTGTCCCTGGAGCTAAATGTGAGCCCAGCACAGAGAGATAAATCAAGATCATATCCTTGGGGATTAGCCTGCTGCAATCCAGAAAAAGGACAATAGATGGGCAACAGATCAGTTAAGAGAAACATCATCAGCTAAGCAGGAAAACACTGCATAGCAAAGCAGGCATGGACCTACAGCTATAATGCATAGGTGTAAGCCAAGCAATAAAATAGACAGGTAAGGAATGGCAAAGAAACTATTACTCAGAGCTCATATACAGTATCTGAAAAAAATCATGACAGTACTAAAATGACTAAATGTAACTACAAAGTATCAGCCAGAGCACCCTGCCAGTACCAGGGTAAGGAGGACTTATGGAGATCAATAGCTATCTTCACATTGGTGCTACCTTCACCTTGGAGCTACCTTCACCTGATGAGAAGTGACATATAAAGAGTACAGAGCTCCAGCATAAAACCAACCAAGAGTATGAAGACAGCAGCAGGGTAGAAGAAAAAAAGAATATTCAGGGGATTAAGAATTGGAACACTTGCTCAAAAGCCAGCACACTTGAGGTACTTGGATGTCTCAGAATTTGCAGGAGGTGGCATGGATGTCATGTCTCTAGATTGAACTATATGGCTAGCAATTTCTGGTCCTCAGTCGAATGCTTATTGGCATGAAAGTCACAACAGCTAGTAACTGTTAAAAATAAAAAAGTGGTAATTCACTGGAACTTAGAGGAATAATCACAGGTTGTAAGCAGAAGGAGTTTGGAGATGGCCCTGGGAAGATACTTTGCATTACACATAGTGTGAAGCCTAGCTGTTGCTGCAGATGCTCTGTAAATGGTTCTTCTGATACACAGCCAGATTAATTTGGGGAGCATTTTGTGTACCAGCACATAGTACATGAAACAGCTATTAACTTAATTCATTCCCCAGCCAGGACAGGACTAAGCAATCTCCTACCATGCCATGCAAGTGCTGCGTCATAATTCAGTCATCAGGAGATGCTTACAGAGTCAGGAGCCATCAGCAACCGCTGCTGCCTGGAGTCAAAGTGTATCACCTCTGTGACACATCAGAGCATCAAAGGCTCATAAAGAGAGTGCCCCCAGGCCACTCCCAAATTCAGGTCTTCAGTGTGGCAGTAGTGCTAAACCACTGAGATGGCTTTGCTTCAACTGTCAGAACTGGCGTGTTTTGCTGTCTGCATATAAAAACACCATTTTCAGGCTGTCTAAAAAAAAAATAAAATTATACAGGGAGCAGAGGGGAAAGAAGTGCAAAATGATGCTTCCACCTCACATAGCAAATCTCTCAAACTAATCAGTCATAGGGGAGACCAGGTGTCATTTTTGACATATTATTTGGCATCTCACTCATTGGTTTATTCTTTTCTTTTTCTAGATAGATGCTGTTTTACTAATTAAAGAAAAAGAAATTTCCAGTGCTTGGAATTCAAGGGTGGCCTCCTCTGTGAGCCAATCTCCATGTTCTCCGTGAACAATTTAAAAATAGAATCTAGTTGGGTTTGTTGTTTTGTTTGTTTTTTTTAATTGGCATCACTTTGTCTAGCGCACAACACACATGGCTGTAATTTAGTGAACTCCAGTCTTCCTCTTGTGGCAAATTGATAGGATAATTTTATTATGAGTGGAACAATGACTACAGGGAGTGAGGGAGAGTCTCAGAGAACTACACATAATTCGGTTGACTAAATGTAATACTTGCATTATATCAGTAGGTAATGAAAACAGTGCTGAACACTGGCAAAGCCTAAATCGTTTCTGATTCCAGCTCCTGTCAAAAGGCCGCCCCATAAATCATACCTGAATTTTATTTAATGTCAGGAGCCCGTAATCTGACAGAGTGCAATGAGGTGTTTGGACCAAAAGATGTATACGGAGTCATGTGCTCCATAGTCTTTGTAATCACAGGGTCACATAATCCATCTATGGATTTAATAAGTAACTTATTATGTCCCCTTTAGTGTTAATTATTTTACACATTACTTGTTCCTGTTTATTGACATTATTTTAATATCTTTATTACATAAAATTGCCAGTATAGCCAATCAGTATTAATTATAAATGCATAGCCTATGGAGAGATTGTGTTATTTCCTTTTCATGCCAAAATGTAAGACACAACAGGGTCAGCATCACATTAGACCTTGATAATTTTTGCTATGCAGGCAGTCTCCACCAGCCTTGTTAGCAACAGCAGGGTCAGTCAGGAGAGTTATTGATGATTTTTGATCATCAATTTTCAAGTGATTTTTCTTTTTTTACTTATTTTCTTTCTGCACCTGAAGAGGGGTCAGATCCAAAACAATCTGGGGTTCAATCCTGCTAGCTGCTGCTAATCTGTAAGGGAATGCACAAATACCCTGCAAGAATGAAATCTAAATACCTAACCATCATCTGTACAGAAAACTGTACAAATCTGTCATTTTAGTTAATGGAAAATGGTTATCCTGGTTCCAAAAGAAAGTATTTTGCATCAAGTTTTTCAGCCCCTTTAAAAACTATGCTGCTTACTTACATTTTAAAGGAATTTTAATTAAAGCACATGCTCTTAAACATTATAAAATGATATAACACAATTTTATAAAATATTAAGTTTTAATCAAGCCCATGCCCCCTTAACTACCCCTTCTGTAATAAGAATATTATTTTGTCCTTCTAACTGGGGATGAAGAAGTGTTTTGCATTTCTTGGTGGAAGGTAAGTCTGATCAATTTATTATTTTGAGCCCTGCCTCATTCATTTTTCTCATGAGCATTTGCACAAATTAATTTTGCTTGCATGAATGTTTGTGGATAAATTCATTCCAAGCCCATGCACTTAGCAATAAAACAGTGTTTTTTGGGATGGAGTGAGTGGGCGGAATCGTTGCTAGTGGCTTCATGCTATAACTTGACCATTTGTGCTGGCAGAGTTGTAGCTTAGCACCAAACGCTTTGCTCCAGCAGTCGCAGAAGAGGCAGGCTAGGCAGCAGCTACGCTAGAAGTGCTCATGTTAGAACTTCCCAGTTGTTGGATCAGGGCTGGCATAAGCCCATGCTCTTGTAGCTCTCTACCTTATTCCACTGCTGGCTTGCTCATTAACATGCTGATAATGTGTGAAGGCAAATGCAAATTTTGCTTTAGAAACAAGCAAGAAGTTCAAATGTCCTGTACTGTCCTTTCCCCCACAGCCAGAGTGGAGGCTTAAGTAGTCTCCAATTGCAACCTTCCAAGCGAGGAATGAACAAATATACCCATAACATAGTTACTCAGTGTTTGTGAAAATAACACTGAGGATCTGTCACAAATAATAGAAAACTGTCAAATAAGATAAAAAAATAAAAGGCACTGTTGAATCCACAGTCACATAGCCTTTGCAGTTAGAGGGCTAGTGCTCCACAAGGGACAGGTAGGAATATGACTGTGTTTACTGCTCATGCTACACAGAGAGCTCAGCTAGAATAAGAGCTGCTTTCACCTGGCAGGGTTCTGTAATCATAATGACACAAGGATGTCCCTCCTGCAGCTTTCTGACTTGCTCTTGGAGCACAGGACTGGTTCCCTCTCTTGTTCTTCCATAGACCTAACGTATTAGGATCTACGTACTCCACTAATTTCTGATTGTTCTGCTGCTCCTTAATATAGGCCCATGTGCATATGGAGTTACTGTTCTCCAGATAAGATGGACTTTAAAAAATCTTATCTTAGCCCATATCACATTTCTCTACTATGCTTCCTAAGAGTGATATTTCAGGGAAAGACCTGATGCAAGAGAACTGGGGGGAAAAAATGTAAAATTCTCCCTGGTTTTGCCAGCTTGCCTTTTCCTAATTCAGTAAGTTGTTCTCACATCCTTCCTTTTGTTAGTAAAACTGTTATACAGCTACTTTCATGGAGACAGTGATCAGAAATCAGGCCATGTGGCTTAGGAAACCAATGGAAAAATGGAAAAAGTGTATGATGATGCGTGCGGGGGAACTGATTTTGCAGACGGTTCCAGGCTCAGATTTATTTACATGAAACACTCACTGAGTAACCAACAAATTCATGAAAAGGAAAAAAACCCAACCGTGGCTGAATAAATTACTCATTAAGAAGAGATTTCTTCACTCTATCCCTAACCATGTGTTTGCATTATTTACAAACTCCTGGGAAAAAAACAAAACAGAATTGAGAAATAATTGACCCTGTATGGTCAAATTGCTAGTGCATATTAAGAGGGAAAGGTGGAGCTGCAGCAGGGTTTAGTCCTTCATCCTTCACAGAACAAATCCCACCTATTGAATCATAGAATCGTAGAGTGGTTTGGGTTGGAAGGGACCTTAAAGGTCATCTAGTCCAAGCCCCCTGCCACGGGCAGGGACACCTTCTACTAGACCAGTTGCTCAAAGCTCCATCCAACCTGTCCTTGAGCACTTCCAGAGAGGGAGCATCCACAGCTTCTCTGGGCAACCTGTGCCAGTGTCTCACTACCCTCATCATAAAAAATTTCTTTGCAATATCTAATCTAAATCTACCCTCTTTCAGTTTCAAATCATTAGCCTTCATCCTATGACTACACTCACTGATAAGAGTCCCTTTCCATCTGTCCTTTAGGCCCCCTTTAAGCACTGGAAGGCCACTATAATGTCTCCCCAGAGCCTTCTCATATGAAGGGCAAATGAACCCAACTTTTTCAGCCTGTCCTCATACAGGAAGCCCCCCCATCATCTTTGTGGCCCTCTTCTGGACCCACTTGAACAGATCCATGCCTTTCTTATGCTGAGGGCCCCAGAACTGAATGCAGTACTCCAGACTGGGTCTCACAAGAGCTGTGTAGAGGGGAAAAATCAACTCTGTCAACCTGCTGGCCACACTTCTTTTGATGCAGCCCAGGATACAGTTGGCTTCCTGGGCTGTGAGCGCACATTGCTGGCTCATGTCCAGCTTTTCACCCACCAACACCCCTAAGGTCTTCTTTGCAGGGTTGTTCTTAATAGGCCAGATCACCATGGGATCTCAGAATGGTGAAAAGCTGGAAAATGCCATGGTGGATGATGTTGCTGTTCAGCAACACACCTGCCTTCACTGACTTGAGAGAGAAACTGCATTTTTAGCAAGCGCCTTCGAATGATGCTGTTTCTGCAATACAGGCCACTTCCTCTCTTAAGTACTGTGAGAAGCCACCATGCTGATTTACCAATATATTTACTTCTTTACCTGGGAACTTTTGCCACATTTGCATTCTGCTTTCTTGAGATAAAAGGCTAATGTTAACTCAAGGCACCACCACTCCCTTGCTAATTGCTGTTGAAGTTTTTTTGCTTATCAGTGTTTTTCAAGGAAGTTCACAACTTGAGAGGTCAACTTTAAACAGACTGAAACATCAGCTTAGAGTGACTAATATAAAAGATAAGATATGTCTTGAAACACATGGAAAATATAATATCTCTCCCTTGTTTACCTTGCAAGGTATAAGATGAGGAACAAAACCTCCTCACGTTCCCAACCAAATACTAGAACAAAGCAGGTCTCGGACAAGGGCTGGGACACAGCAGCAAGTCTGAACTGAATGAATAGTCAGCAACAATAATTATGAGTCACATACAAAGAAAGGAATATGTTTTCTACTACAATCCCAATAAAACAATGAAGCACGAAATGGAACTTGAAGCTAGCACAGCAAAAATGTTCTGAAACAAATTTTAAAGCAGCACTTTCTCTATTTTCTTTGCTGAGAGTTTGCTGTTTTGTTTTGGTGGTGTTTTTTTTTCCCCAAAGGAGGAAATCTGGAGTTGTTCATGCTGAAAAGAAGATATATTTCTCTCTTCACTGGTGATCTAAGGGATCTCCTGCAAAAGAACTGGAGCTGTGACTAGGAAATCCCCTTCTGTCATGCAAACTCTCTCATTCTGACATTTTTCTGTTTCCAAATCTCTCCAAATTGCAGAAAAGATAATTAAAATAAATCTCAAAAACCTACAATGTATTTTCATTTATGAACTGTGAACTATTTATATTAACAATACAATTTCACTCCGATGCGAATTATCAGGTATTACTAGACCCTTCTCTTGCAGAGAGGAGAATTGAATCAGAGAGGAATTAACTCTCAGAGCACTGTCAGAGCAGTGACTAATTCTTGCATGTTTTGAATTTCAAGGATATGTCAAGGAGAGTATATTATTAGAGAGAGAGTATATCATGCCAGGAGAAGTAAAAAAGCTTAACCTTTCGGAAATTCATAAATGAAGGGTCCAGGCCCAGTGTTATATCCCTAAATTTCTTTCCTTCATTGTGTTTCAGGCTGGGACCAGATGAGGGGAAATAGATGGGAAGGCTGTTCTGAAATTTGCAGGGGACCTGTTTGGACTGAGAGAGCTGAGCAGGCCAGCTCAGCTGTGGGAGAGGAAGAAAATACACCTTTATTGTGCATCAGGGACTTAAATACTTGAATACATGGTCGGGCCATGTTCACAATCAGAAATAAATTCCCTGTCTTCCAGGCACTGGCTCAACTAGTTCTTCCTTGGAAGTCTCCAAGGAAAACCACCCCAAGAACACTGAGGCAGCAGCGAGGCCCTGTGGCTGTATTCTGGAGCTCTCCCTCCTTTCTCCACCCTGCAGCTTGGCACTGTCTCAGCTAACACAAACAGACCTTCAAATATAAGTAGTAAAATATTAGCGACTTTCAGACAGTTTCTTTTCTACTCCAAGTCTTTTGGGTGAGCAGTAAAGTCTTGGCAAACATCTTCTCAAGCAAGCCCAGTGAGACTTATTGCTGTCACCAGGGAACAAGTCTCTGGTGAGTCATTGCCTGCAGTGCTAGCCCAAGAGAAAGGGGACCTTTTAAATGATTCTAAGTGCAGAAAAGAAAATTAATGGGGGGAGAAGATGATTCCAACACATGGAGTCTAATGGAAAATATACTGTGATAATAATATGCTTCCTGATTACAGAATGATTTCTGTAGGTTTGGTTTCGCATAAAGGATAAACCTGCCAAGCAGAAGAGAACTGAGCAAATGTAGTCTCTATTACGAATACTTCTACCCTGAAGTGCAGAATGAGGGACCTGTGCCCAATGCATGATTTGTAGACAGTGGGATTTATTATCCTCTCGCCTGATGGGTGGTAGGAGGATAATGAAAATCCCAATTATCAAGAGAAATGGAAAGCTTCATTGTATATCTGAGTAGGGAAATTACATAATTGGTGATTTCTGAACTGGGGCTGTAGAAGTGATGCTGGTGGGGACCATATTTCTCCCCCTCCCCAATGAATATGGCTACCTGCCTATTTTGGTGTGAGTTAATTTGAATTACACAAACTTGGTACATTGCTTTATTGTTCTTCATTAAATGCAATCAGGAATATGAATCAGATATGACAACACTTCAAAGAAATACATATCCTGTGATAATATAGTGGAGATTCTTATGTCAGGCTTCCTTCACACAGTAAAATGATGAGGCACTAAGGAGCTAATATAGGTGAACTTAAGCGGTTTCTATTAAACCTCTACTTGGACCTGGCAGTCCTTTCCTCTCCCCTTCCCTCCCTGCTTTGTTTACTTTCAAAAGACCCTGGTTGTTGAGTTATTTGCACAGTGCTGGAGCAAATCTAAATTTCTGGAAACAGCATTACTTTGGGCGAGGGTTACTCTTTCCAGAAATGCTCATCTGACACAGCAGGGGACATGGCCGCAGTACTATCAAAATTGTAATTTTAGCATCAGAATGGGCATTTCACCAATCAGCCCCAACACTTCTAAACACAGGAAGCTGGCAATGCTACCTCTCTTTCCAAACACAAGTGGTGCAGCTGCACACTCAGCACTGATACATCCAGCTTCCTCCCACACCCCTAATTCCAGACACAGAGAGACTTTTTTTAAAAAAACTTGCACCAGTGTTAATCAATGCTAAAGCCAGTGATGTTTCACCAGCAAAAGCAAAACTGCAAGTAAGTGGAAAGTCAAGTTTTTTTGAAATTCATTCAACTTACTGTACAACCTTTCTGGTTCAACCTGAAGAACATGATTTTTGAAAGGGCCTCAACCTGGCCTCCTTTCCTAGAGGTGTAATTTTGCATCTGCAATCAGTTAAACCCATAATTAATTACAGTCATAAACCTTGCCAATTACACATCCAAGTGTCTGATTTGTGGAGCAGTTGGGTAGTTAGGTAACCACATATAAGACTTGCATTGAAATTGAACTTTGAGCCTGGATACAAAAGTCAGCATTGAAAATGGAATGTTCTTTCCATTTTTCTGCATTTTATGCTTCTCTCTCTCTCTCTCTCTCTTTTTCTGCAAGAAATGATGGTGTGAGTGTGATAACAGGGAGGGAAACAGAGCTGCATCGAATCCAGCTAGAGACAGAGTCAGCTAGAGACACTACTTGTGATTAATTTGGCTTTATTTGTTAATATCCATATTGATGATATTTTCCACCATGGCTTGTCCAAAATGTCATGGTTGGGAGACAGAACAGAATAAAGGAAATATTCCCTGAAGGCTAGCTGGACTGGAAATCTATTGCTCTGCATCACCCTTTCAGTAGCCACAGATTTGCTAAGGAAAAGGTTGTAAGGTACTACTACATGAAGTAATTTGCAAGTTGAAACAACGAAGTACAGTGTAAATAATTCACTTTTTGGAGAGAGAGTGGGGGCAATTACGCTTGTGTTTAGTGGGTGGATCCAGCAGTTCTATTACTGGCAGTGGAGGCTGCATCAGTAAAATCCATCTTCTGAAACAAAATGTTTCTTCTTTAGACATGGTGACACTATGTAGAAATACCATATTCACACAGCGCCTATTCATATTACATTTATAAACATAAGAAATTGCTGACTAGAGAAATGCTCTTTGGTTCATCAAGCCTATTCTTTCAATATATTTCATCCTCACCTTCCCAGTTCATCACTGCATCCTTCAGTCCTTTCTCTCCTGAGAAAAAAAACATCCAGCTGTCTCTTAAACTCATTTAGATTACTTGCTTCGCTGGCCAATTATTCCATATGTTTACTACTGTTTCAGGCAGAATTATTTTACTCAATTCCCAGTTTACTCTTGATTTCCTAGGTTTGCAATGTGTTTTCAAGGTCTTGGACTACTGATTTTAACAAGCATTTGTTCACCTTTTGCATTTTTAAAAAATATGTAGAAAATTTTCATATTCTGAGAAGCCACCGTTAGGTCAGTTTCTATGAGCAACAGAGGGAGACCAAGTAAATCCAGGACCTCAGCTTTCTTTTCCTCCTGAGATTATAGTTTCTTCTTTTAATGAGACCCTCCAACCTCTCACCCCACAGGGGTGTCCATTGACCCCCTGAGGCAGGGGCCCTCTCTGAAACTAGTAGGTTCATCTCAGAAGCACGTATAATTTTTTATTTGCCAGCGAGAATAAACCTATCCTTTCTGGATTTTTGTCATAGATATTTTCTTAAAGAGACAATATTAAAGTTGAGATACAAGAGAAAGTGCAGCAACTCCCAGATCACTTCTCACTTCATTATAGTGCTCTTTGCAATACCTGTATGGTATCTGTTACCTGTATGGTTTCTGCTATCTGTTATACCTGTACAGTATCTACTGTAAATATTGTCTGATGTTGCAACAGCAGTTGAGATTTCTCATGCAAGTTACAGGCCTTCTTAACTTCCCCAGCAAGGGAAGGCTTCCTTAAGCTTGATGAAAGTGGGAAGGACACATTCCCCCTCTACATGAGAAAGGATGATATTCTCCTTAGAAGCTTATCTTTCATCAAAGAGTGACACCTACATATAACTTCAGGTGGAATTTTGTTACCAATTGTTGCGAACCAGACCGCATGGTTCAGTTCATGAACCTTTCATAAGCTAAACCCTGCAGCGTTTACATAGCGTTACCAGACACATAATTAAAAAAAAAAAATAGTTGCTGCAACTGAAAGTCTACAAAAAAATAGCATCTCATTAAGAATGTGCCCAAGGGCTGGAGTCTGGGGTTTGGGTTTGGCTCTGGCACTTTTCCCCCAAAATCAACAGGCCTCCACCCTGTCTCCAGATTTAATTCTGGGCCTTGGTGAATGATCTAACTACTGGTGGGGCTTCCTCATGAGACACATGGGGTTGATTCTTTCCCCATTTACATAGTAAACATGAGGAGTAACATTGCTTGGGAAATCTCCATCACAAATGAATAATTTTTCACATTTTCTATTTGTGGACTCTTAATTTTCCATAGCACGTTTTCATCATTTTCTGCCGAGCACACTTTAATTACTGACACAAGGTTTGCTTTTTGAGTTGTCTTCTGTGGAGTTGATGCAGGGCCCTTTCCAAGGCCTGGTTTCCAAGTACTGAAAAATATTTCCTTATAAAAATGAAAATCTCAAGGAATTTTAGGGAATATTCTGTGAAAATATTCTAAAAAAACATTTTTATGTTTTCCAGTCAGGAGCTATCCAGAAGCAACCATCTGCTGCTTAACATAAGCAAAACCTTCATAGTTATCAGTTGCTTTTTGGAAAAGATCAATAATATCCTAAGCAAGTGATGAGTAAATCTCTAAAAAAGGGTTTGTAACCTTTCCGATTTTCAAAGTCATAAAACATTTCCATTGAAGATATGTAGTGAATTTAAGCAACTGAAGCAGGCTGGAATTTTAGTCAATTTTTACAGACTGCTCAGGAATAATCCAGAGATTCCCAGATGGCAGACTACAGGTTAAAAACCACTGATCTACAGATATCATTTGGATAATCCTCCTAAGGTTTTAATATTCAGCTAAACTTGAACACCATCCAAATGGCAGTTCAAGACCAAGAAAGTCATGAGCACCTTCTTTATTTGAGATTTGTCATATATCTAGACTGAGTAATGATATAAAGACTATAAATAAGTGAAAATTTAAAATCATTTAAAAGCTGAAACTGTAGAGTGTCTAAGAGGTTTTCAGATACCAACTTTACAAATATACAAAGAAAGAGAGAGGTAAAAAAGGTAGCTGAACTTCTTCAACTTCAAATAAGGTTAACTTAGGAAACAAATTAAACTTTCTAATTCATGCTTCTAATGTTTTCCTCAATTTATCATAATTTTCTATAGGACGATGGCAATGGTCAAAGTATTGCATTTAGTCCTTACAGCAGGACCTCCATAAGTTAATATTTTCTGTCTCCAAAGTAGTTATTCCTTTCAAGATGTTCATTTACTAAACCATATTCTCACTATATTTCTTTAAAACAGTGAATCAGTTAGTAATGAGTTATTTTTTAAATTAAGCTTTTTCTCCTAAAACTTAGGGTTTAGTTCCCTAAACACCTATAGTGTAGGGCTCCTTACATGCTGTCAAAATATCTGTCTATCCCCTATCTCCCTTCCCTCAGAAAAATAAATACAATTCATTCTATTCCTTTAAAAAAACAGTTATACTTTTAAAAATGTTACCTGGATGTGGAAATGGCAAAGTCTGAATTTCAAAGTTATATCAGATATATGAGCAGAATTCTGCTCTGAAGGGTCTACATAACAAGTTACAGCATTAATAGTAAGCACACTACAGTGTACCAGCAATCTGGAAAAATGCCTAAACCTTTCACAAGTATTTTCTTTCTCCTTTACAGCTTTTACCTTCTCTCTCTCACCACAATCTAACAGGGTGCTCAAGCATGCTGCCAACTTCAAGCACATTAAGTACTCCCTCTGTGATACATGCACACACTATTTTCAAATATAGCATCACACATACACATGGTTGAACCTGGACCTATGTCTGAAAATGTGATTTCTGTTCAAGGATCTCTCCATTCCCGTCTTCAGCCTGGTTTCAGAAAAACCCTCTTATTTAGGAAAGACTTTTAATCATATGCTTGGGTTTCATTCAAAACAATGAGAAAGATGTGCACAAGTGCATAACTCAGAATACCAGAGCATGTGCTCCACTGTTTAAAATAATTATGAAAAAAACTAATTTAATAATTTTTCTATTTTTTTAATCCTTTCTCTTCTATTAATTCTACTTGCCAATTCTTTTTGTGTCTTTTGTCTGCTGCAAATGCTTTAACAGACTGCAGCAACGATGCTTATAATACTCTTTGTCCTTCATCGTCAACATACATTTTTAGCTTTCTTCTGTTTATTTTGCTTCATATATTCAAGCTGGACCAGACTTGCTTTTATCAGTCTTGCCCCTTGCAATTTTTGCTACAATCTGCAGCTCTACTCAGTTACAGTGGTTTCTTTGTCTTTCCATCAATTGAGATGTAAAAAGGGTAATTTAGGAAAGTGGGAGGATATGGAGTGGGAAGTGAGGATGAGGAAATCTTCAGAAAGTTTCCCCTGTTTTTTACCTTGTCATGCAGCCTTATATAAAAACAGCCTCCCCTGGCCATGGCAGGCCAGGCTACTTGCTCCCCAGCATACTATGGATTCCTTTCAACAAAACTTAATTTCAAGTGCACACATAAATTTTATCTTCAATAATAACAGGTTAAAGATAAGCAGAAACTGACGTGCTTTGCCAATTAAGAATGAACTTACAGTTGTTCTCAATGCTCTTCACTGAATCTTGACCTAAAGAGCAGCCATACCAGTCTTCCATGCTGCTGGAAAGCTTTCAAGACTTTTGGTACTGTATATTATCTCTCCGTGTCATCTCGTCTAATGGCTCCATACCCATTTCTTGTTCACTAAGGAAAAGACTAAGGTTCTTCCTTTGAGTCCAGTCCCTGGGTGCCCCTGTCACTAAACCTTAGCTCAGCACAGCTGAACTGCAACTCTTTCAACAGTGCATCATATGTGAACATCCTCAAAAGCAATGTAAGCCTCTGGTTTGAACCCACTTAATTATTTATTTTTAAGCCGTGTATTTATTTTTAGAACAAAGGTGCTGGGCTACTCAAAATGTAATGTAGAAGCCTTTGAACCCTTTTAGCCTCCATTTTCTAGAAGAGTATAAAGTAACAAGCTACAGATGTGATATTCACTGAATTCCTACTGAGTAACATCTTCTTGGTATAAAATCCTAAACTATGATTAACAAAGGTAAGGTTTCAAAGTCTCAGGTAGATCTCCATACCCTTGAGACACTGGGAGAAGGAGGGTAGAGGGTTGGGGCCACTGTCATTCATGTAGAAGTAGAGTTAAGTCGGTGCTGGATGCTAGTAGAAATTCTGCTTAGAGTAACCAGTAGCATTATGTGTGTCATTATCATTACCTTTACAATTCACTACGATGACCACAATGGATGGTATTTGCTTAGTTATTTGTGTGTCATTCCGTGGAGCTCAGCGCCATAGAACATTCACTAATACACTGAGAAAAAAAAAATCAAAGCAGTCTGGGTACCTATTATTCATAAGCACTGCACTTGAAAAAGCATGAGATTTTTTTTTAATGTTGTGGTTGCAATCTGGTGTTTATTTTTTACACCATGTGATGACATGTTGCCTGAAATTTTAGGAAGACACAATGCTAAACTGGTGAGCAGGAAGGTTTAACAATGGACATCAGGAATGGTTAGTTAAGAGCTAATTACAATAAGACAAGAGGCCAATACCAAAAATTTCTCATCAAGAAATAGCTCACAAATGTTTCAAGACAGGGCTATAAGGTAAGAGAAGCAGCTTCACTCACTCAGATGTGTTTATTACCCATTACCAGGAATCACCTAATACTTAAAGTTATCTGCTATTGAGAAGAGACCATTCTTTTACCTTGCAATAGCTCAGGAGATGTTAAAAGCAGTTCCACCTCTTTTAC
>NC_137587.1:17251258-17318758 GCF_963210335.1 Falco punctatus
CATATTCTCTGACTAAAAGCTATAGTTTAGTCTGTACACTGCTGGATGCCAGGCGATGTGAGTCCAGTCACCCCTGCAGTGGCTAAACTTTTGTGTAGGGATACACGCTCTCTCTAGTATGGTAGCAACGATGACAGGTCATCAGTATGGAACTAGCTGAAATGAATTAAGGCTACAGGTCACAGCTTTACCTGCTTTCCAAATCTCTTGCAGGCTAGTGTCATTACAGCCTTAACTACACAGGTATGTACTGGAGAAGGTTATCACGGTACAACTTTCTCTCTGAACATTCAAGGATGCCAAATGCACTGCAAATATGAAGGCAAGATTTTAAGCTGTTTAACGGTGGTTCTTCAGTGTTGTCCTGTGTCATTGTAAAGATTTTTTTCTGTATAAATGCTGTCAGTTTGCTTCCAGTGAATTAAATGATAATAAACAGTGGTGTTTAAGTGCCATCTATGCCCAGCATAGTTGCATTTGGCTTTAGGCTTGGGAGCTTATGTAGACGTAGGTAATAATTTTACTCAGACTGAGGCACAGGTTATAAAATTTCATATTAAGATTAGTTTATTTTCTTAATAAGAAAGCTGAATTCAGAGGAAGGAACACAGAAGGGAGTTTCTGATCAGGAGGTGAAAATCTAAATTATTCACCTTAAAAAGCATAATGAGTACAAAATTCTATGGATTGTTACAGGTGGCAGGATTAAAGAATACACTGAATCCTTTAACTTTTCTCAGCCTATTAAAAGCAATCCTTAGTTGTCTGCTTAAATATGAATCTCAATAACAAGTGAGTTAACGTTCATAAAAAAGGAAAGAGCTTTGAAAATCTCACCACCTCTAAAAATTCCCATTCTACTGAGCATATCTCATCACTTTATTGCCAAGGTAACCATGGGTATGTCACGAACTCTTCAGTGCTACTGGATGGTCAAATACCAGTGCCACAAAACACCTAGTTCTCTATCTGCAGATGATAAAGCTGTGCTTCAAACACAGGACTCAACTCCCCAAAAAGATGCACTTCTGATTCTATGTGATGACTGCAAGTCATTTAGGAAGGAGAGAAACCACTTACATTCCAGAAGTTTCAAAATTCAACAGCAACAGAAAGTGCCACGAGCATATTCCCCTGGCAGACTATGCATTAGTAAGGGCTCCGTTTCAATCGTGGCCCTAGCTACCTAAGATTATCACCCATCTCATCACATCACAACTTTTTCTGTTTCTTAACTATATGCCACCCTAAATGGTGAAGGAGAAGAGGGACCTTTGCATACAGAACCGGAGAACCACAATTACTAAACATGCTTTTAGAAAAGATTAAGGGTATCTCCTGAACCAAGAGCTTTTCAAACTTTCATTAAAGCTTACCTGTTTGATCTAGCTCTCCTAGAATAAACATCCTTCTCTGTTATGCTCATACATCCTGCCAGACACATTGTAATAATTCTCAAGCACTGACACTAACATTTTGAGCAGAAAGACTGTTGTTATATCTCTGTTAATCCCTAGAGAAGACCACCCATATTAAAAATGGTAAGCACCAAATAAAGCACCTGGGCAAATAGACTCAGCTGGAGAATCAGAGTTGCCATGGTTGATCTAACACCAAACACAGCAGTGCTCAGTAGCCCTGGGACTTCCCTATCGATAAAGTATAGCCATACTTACTACTGGATAACAGAGAGCTGATTTGAGCCATATTCTGCTAGTTGAGCTGAAGCAAGGAGAAATTAAAAAGCAAAGCTAGAACAGATATAGCCCAAGGGCCTAAACACCCCATCACTACCATATTTCTGACTCCTGCTGGTCTGATGAACAAAGGACCAGGAGGACCCACTTTTCTGTGTTTTGCCACTTTAAAGACATCAGGTAACACATTCAAAGAGACAAGCTGATGTGCTAAGGAAGTTCAATATACATGAGAGGGTTGCTGATGACATATGGCTGCTTTTAGACACAACAGAAAAGAAAGATGACCAGCTGTGTGGATTGCAGAATGAAAGCTTGTGAAGCACATTTACAGGAAAAAAATAGATGTTCTAAGGAAGGGAAGAAGGATGATTAATAAAGTAATAACTTGCAATATCATGGTAAAAAAATTACCATTGCATTGGAAACAGAACGATGACGGAGAACCATATTCTCCAGTGCTGTAAGAAGAAAAACGTTTTGTAAACTTTTGTACCAAATTTTCCCCCAGAAAATTTTCTTTCAAGTAAATTAAAAGGATGATAAGTGATCCGTACATTGATTTTGAGGATGGTGAGTATTCACGTGGACAAGAAGGACAACAATGAGTATTATCACTCATCAAATAAAATTTGGCTCTGTTTTCTGGGAAGAACTGGGTGTCCTGCTGAAAATGTTAATATATTACTGTTGTCCCAATTTCCAGCAAAACTATCAAAAATTTCAGGGTTTTGATACTGAAGAATAAATAAACAGTTTGGCTCTGGTCTTTCAATTCAGAATTTTCAGTTAGTGAGTTCCCTGAAAGTAGGAAATAATGTGATGGTCTGACATAAGGAGTGGAGAAAAGAATCTATGGAGGAAATGGAAAAATATCTTTCAAGGATGGCAGGAAATGTAATGGTCTATTTTGTAGCTAGCAACTAATTAAAAAACAGAACAAAACAAAAACCAAAAAAGAAAATGCAGCAATAATGCAGCAATTAGTGCTCTATAGGAAAATATTGATGTTGCTACGGAGGGGGCTATAAAGTTAACTGAGATAACTGGAAATAGTTCTGTTGCAGTTGTGTGACAGAATGAATTACAGAAGAGAGAGACACTCAAAGTAAGACTTAAATTTTGTCCACAGATTAAGAAGAGGTAAATTTGTTAGCTATGGAAAAGATGAAATGATAGAAAAGATTTAAAAAATGCATTTTAGATAACAAGGAAGTACTGGAGAGAGGAACAGGGATATTGGAAAGATGGTTTTCAGGTCAGTCTCCAGGCATAAAGCACAATGCCTAGTAATAAAACCAAACAGTATTACAGCGATATTCCTCTCCTAGATATTATATGATATATCCTAGATGGTTGGATATAAAATCCTATTTCCATTGAGTCAGTGAGAGTTTTGCTATTATCTTCTTTAGAATTTGATTTGGAGCCTAATTTAAGAAACTTAACCTTTGAGTAAACATACATAAATGTTACTTTAATCTTCTGAAATACAAAATCTGTATTACAGACAAATATTGAAGAGTTTTCTGTAATATTTTATAACTATTGTAGAAAAAGACTGAAAAGACAACATGGGATGCATCTGTAGAATAAATTGATATACCCCAACAGGGACTGAAATTAAAGACACTAGTTGAAGACCAAAATCTGTAATGAAGCCAGCACAGAGACAGTCTTTCAAATCACTAGCCAATCAGTATGGTAAAGTAGTCTCAGAAGTAATGAAGGCAAAAAAAAAATACTGTAAATGCTGAAGTAAAAATCATATTGAGAAGGTTCTAAAGTGAAGAACAGAATTAAGCTATAAGAAAGAAATAATACTTTTAAATAGTTCTCTCTCTTATTCAGAATGAAGTGTCTCATCAAGTTCTGCTTCGTTAATCCCTTAAGAGAGAGCTGAAGCAAAGATGGGGGGTGAGAACACCTTACTTAATGCAAGCCAAGAAAATAATCAGCAATACTGAAAATAGTTTCCCCTTCATTAATATCAAGATGCAGAGCTGGGTCCCTTTCAATGATGTATCAAAGAATGGTACTATCTGGTGAGCCCTAGAATTTTCTTTTCCAAAATGTAAACCTTTACCTATTGGCAGACTTTTAAAATATCTTTACTTATGCTAAAGGTCAGCCCTGCCAGCACAATTTGGAGGCAAATATCCATTCTTGACTCTATACACTCACTGGTTTTGAGCTAAGGTACCTCCCAAAAAGGGTTGTAAATACCAGATCCAGGTATGTGACAGTTCTCAAATTTTGACTGCATTAATCTCCACAATGTTTTTTCAGGCTCACCTAGATTACTGGCTATGACTGAAGCAGATGATCATTTCATATCAGATCTTTTTATGTAGTGTTACCAATATGGAGTAGGAATTTGTGAGTCATGTGGACACATTTAAGAATGGAACCAACATTAAATATTACACAGTGGTACCCCCACAGTACAGTTATGGCTGGCTTTGAAGGTTCAGCCATCTCGCTGACTAATTCTTTTTTCAAGACTGGATAAAATGAAGAATCTCAGATTATGTGTTTGAAAAGTTCAGGACCACATAAGGATTTTTGCAAATCTGGTCTCAAACAATCCCAGTGCCCTGCCCTGCAATACACCCAAGGAATCATTTCCTGCAGGGCTGATTTAATTGAATTTGAGCCTCTATCTAACCTACTGGAGCTGGTTCTTTTTTGATTGCCCTGAACCAAATTTTTACAGAAAACAGTTTACAAATGCATCATGAAAGAATACAGCGTTCACATAGCTATAAAGGGAGTTTCATTTTTTTCTCCTCTATAGACAGGATTTACAATTGATAGGGAAAAATCCCATGTCCACTATGAACAATAAAGAACATGAACTAGTATATTCATTCAGTACCTGAATTCTGTTATCTGGGATAGAGAACTGCATAAATCAAGGATTCAAGAAAACACAGAAAAAGGGATCATATAACATGTAGATGAAAACAAACAAAGCTGTGAAGAGATTAGATACTTTAAATACCCAAGAAGCAGAAATACATTATTAATGTTTTCAAAAGAAAGGAAGATTCAAAATTAATCAGTGAAGAAGTGTTAAACATTTCTCCACCCCATAAAAGAGTACATAACATATTGTGGACTATTCAGTGAAGTACCCATTGCTGAATGTCCAGAACAGTTTTCTGAACTTCAGCAATACATTGAAAAGCCTAATTTAATGAGGAAGGCAACATGGATTTATGACAGCAAGGTCCTTCTTAATTAACTTGGTAGTGTTGTTAAATAATGTTTTCACCGGAGCAGAGGAATGGAAATGCCATAGATAATATCTCTTTCAGTTTTATTACAGCACTTGATATAATTTCAGATTAAAGACTATAAAGTAGAAAAATGTCTCATAAACAAGTAACAACAAGTGGTGGGTTAAGCTGAGTAGTGAGGAGACTCTTCTTACTTTTATATGTAATTGAGTTAGGCAACAATATCAGATAAAGCTAGAAATACAAAAGATTCATGCACTGTTAGGCATGAAAGGTATGCTAAAGGGCCAACATACTACCCCACAAAGGCAATAGAAGTTCTCTGTGGACTTCAATGGAAGCTGGGCTGTAAATTTATTAGCCTTTACTGATTAATACACAAAGCCATTTTTACTTGAGTTGGAGATGCTGTTATGTAAATTGTGAAAAAATGGTGCAGAAAGATGTAGTTGATGTTTTCTGAAACATCTTGGTATAATGCGTGAGTAAAAGTATCAACAGGCACAGAACCATGTATCATTATCTCCCTCACCATCACCTTGCTGGATTATAGTTTCACAACCTCTGTTAGTGGTCTTTAGTTTAATTCATGAGTCCTCAGTTTCTGCTACGTTGTGGGTTTCAGGCTCATCTTTTGCTTTTGCTTTTAGTTCAGAGATACTGTGCACCCACCAGGCTAAATAAGATCAATGAAGTTCAACTGCACAGCTTATATTTTTTACTTTAATACACAGGTGGCATAGGCAGGGCCAATCATATCACAACTGTTATGCTAAATACTCTGAAGCCTGTAGACTATAGGCACAAGTCAAGTCAGAAGTATGGAGATTAAAATCTACTCTGCATTGATGTGAATTAGGTACTGATCTTGCAAAAATTACGATAAAGCTATCACTAAGGAACAGCTAAGCTACCCAGAACTGATCTCTTCAGCACCAAAATGTATAAACCAAGAGAATGATGCAACTGACTTGGAAAACGAATGCTATGATTTAATTTGTGTTGTGTTAGAAACTGAAGGTTAGACTTTTTTAACGTTTTTTGTGCTATATCCTGGCAGTAATACTTACACAGTGCTATTGAGCCGCACTTTCTTCCATGTGAGAACCCTTTGAGTTTCATTGGGTTACACACAGAATAAAACACTAATCAGTACAAGGAAGGTCTGGCTCTGAGTCTGGCTCATAGACAGAGGACCAGAGAGAGAACTTTGTTTTGGTTATTCTCTAAGTAGGAGACTTTGAATTTCCTTTTTACCTAAGCTACATCTGCTGAGCTAGTTTATTACAAAAGAAATGGGAACTATGGCGATACATAGCTCCAAGAGTCTCCCATTCATACCATAAATATGTGAGGCCATGGCTCTGGGCAAGCTTTTCAACACATTCAGTCGCAGGATTTGATAGAATGCAACAGCTAGCTCTCATTGCACCTCTTAATTTGCTTGCTGGAACTTGGCAATTTACCTTTCAAGAGCCACAGACCAAGTGGATATCTGTTTGGCACACACAAAAGTTCTTTTCAGGGATCTAGTGAAAGGGTAAGGTATGGTCTGCAGCTTAATGAAGTTATAAGCTAGTGACATATCTTGCCAGAAAAATATTCATGACTTACTAAAAGGAAAAAAACTAGTCATCACAAAAGAAGGGATTATGTTTTGATTTTTAATATGCATAGTTTAATTTGTACTTAGCTGATTTTATTTTTATACACACACACACACACACACACTGCATTTGCAAAGCAAAGAAAGTGGCTGCAGCAACTTTTGTAGTACAAAGACACCACATTAATAACGAAACCCTGAACCATTCATAGTTAAGGCCAGGTTTGTTGAAGAGTTCATTTGAGTTTTGGCAAACATTGTAAGACTTTTGGGTGCAGTGCTGCAATTGATGTTTTCATGTGGCAACTAGTTGAAACTGCCATGGTTCGGGCTAAGTATCACACTAAGTCTGAACTCAAAACCACAAAGATGAACTCCAAGCCATGAATTTACATAAATTTACAAACATTTCCAAAATTCTACAAAGGAAAACTGCAGCTCAGTTCTTCAAAGATATCCATTTTCCAAAGTATACACAGATTTTGTTTTGCTGTTGTTCCCATGAGGCCAGAAGAGAAGACTACATGCTATCTTCTTCATGGAAAGTCCTCTTTTCTGCCTCTGGGTCCTACACAATTTGGTTATTTCTACACTTGCAAGTTGTGTACCGGGTTTTGAAAGTCCTGACAGAAGCAAGATCTGGAGACTTGCCTCTTTGAAGAGGCAAGAGCTTCTAAGAGGTGATAGGATGTAAGAAGGGAACATTAGTAGCCAATATTGATATATTAAGCCAGTGGTCACTGTTATGAGGTTTATAGCAGGAGTGATGAGGTTTGAAGGTTTGAGAAAGGGGAGATGGAGGCTTCTGAACTGAAATGGTCTTCTTGGAGAAGGGGCAGTAGAACATGGGTCTAAAAAAGAATAAAGCATCTGAGGAAACATTATGTCTGATTTGAAAGCATTTATGAGTGCTTGTGCCTCTCATTTAATATGCTATGATTATGACTAAATTTAAATCTGATCAGCTTTGGAAGAGCAGCTCAGATATGTGGGGTGAGAGGGCAAACACAGAAAAGGCACTAGCTCTGCAAAGTGCTTTTGGGGTCGGAAGAAATGGAGATGCTAATGCAGCAAGACATGGGGTTTATTTTGGACAAGGATTTAGCTCAACCTCAGGGAAACAACTTGGAGCAGGAAAGTGAATCTGGGGGAAGTCATTAATAAAGGGTGGTTGGGAAGCAGGCAAGGGCTGTGGAGCAGGAGGTGTGGGTGCCAGGAAGACCCAGGGCCAGAGGGACTGAGTGGCTGGCTCTCAGCTGGGCTGGGCTGGGAATGCCAGGGAAGGAAGGGTTAGCAAATCACACCTGTAGAGAGCTTTACAAGTGCTGGAGGCCATGATGCCTGTGAAGCTCTCTACACACACCTAGGCACCTCTGGTTTGTTTCAGAGTTCCTCTGTAGAGTTTAAATTAATTTATACAAGAGCACCAGATTTTAGAAAGGATTAAAAGGCCTCTGGAATTAAATGCAGGTAGTTTATAATCTCAGTTGTTTAGCTCTTGTTAATTTTTTTTTTCCATTTCTTTTTATTTCCACAACTTGCCAGTAGTCTTAGGTGTAACAATATATACTACACGTTGGTGTTCTGCCTACCACTACCACTGAGCACAACATGCTGATTTTCACAGTCTTAAAAAGGAAAAAGCATGAAAACACACATACACGCACACAACCCAGTACATACATGCTTAGAAAACAGTAGATAGCAACATCTGCCATAGATCTGTAACATTTAAAAAATATTTACTAGGAAAATGTTAAAAGAATGTGTAGCTTTTACATATTGGAAGGCCTTGATCTAAAGTTTTTTTCTCAGAAGGGTGTACTATTTTGCCATGTGGTAGGTGCCCTGAGCTGCTGTTAATCTGAAAAGAAGCAAGAAGCCTTTGGTGCCACCATAGAAACATTAAGGCACCTGCAGTCCAGAAAGGTGAGCAAAACAGAATAGGAGTTAGGTGGTTAACTCACCTGATTTCAGTGGGAGCTAGGCATGCAATGCATTTAATTGCTTCTGAAAATTTGACAAGGTGCTCATCTGCATTTTTAGTCACCTAAATGTGTTCAAGATTTGGTCTTAATGGAGCCTACTGACCCTTCCACATGTATTGGATGCCCTCCCCTGAGATCACCGTCTTGCTGAACATCCAGTGCACAGCTCCCCACTATCACTAAGCAAGATACCTGTGTCAGTGTTTTGGGAGCTTGTGGAGACCCCATAAACCCTTAAGAGATTAGGCAACCTAAAATGAAAGCCAGGTAATTTACTTGCTCTTTTACTGCCCATTTCTTCTGGGTAGCTTTTTAAGAAAATCTCCTTACAATCAATAAAATATATTTATGACAAAGTACCACACTCCTACCAACAATCTGCGAGCTGGTACATACACTTCACGGCTTATAAACTGACACACTGTAATAGCTGCACAGTTTTTAGCAGCTGTCTCTCACACCATGTGTCCTGCCCAAGTGAAGACTGAGATTCAGACATGGTGTTCAAAAGCTGGGATTATCCTGTGATTTTCAGAATAGATGGCAACCATATAATAATTAATTCCCTAAAACCAAGCAGGGAGAAACAGCTGAAGAGAAGTGTTTTTTTTCACTACAAAGCAGCTCTAACACCTGGGAGGCTGTCAGATATTCTGGAGGTGGATATAGTATAAGAACCTCAATAGTAAACAGATATATTGATATTATGTTCCTAACAACACTCCAGTTTTGGAAATGGATGTGTGACTTCCATAGCAAACAACAGGTGAGTCTGCACATCCATCCTTATACATGACTCTAAACGTATTTATGAGAAAGAGGAGTCCAGAAATAGGAATTCTACCTAGATTTTAAAGAATTAATCCTCCTCTTTCTTTTTATCTGAATGAGGTTAAAAATATCCTCATCTGCAAACTGCAGACAGATCTCTTACAACCTGACCCTCTACCTCAATCCATTCCACATAGAAATAGTGACATCCTTTTAAAATTAATTTTTCAGCCTCGAGAAGTCTATCTTTTCTGTCTTTGTGATGAACATGCCTCTACTGGATCCGCAAAGTAAGTTGAGAAGACAGGAGGCCGCTGATCCCAACTGCAATCCCCAAAAGCTATCACAAACCTTGTTACATGGTAAGAAGCTACAAAGTCAAATATGGATACCTATTGCATTCTAGAGCTCTATGCTTTTAGCCCTGTATCTTAAATGGGGGTGAAGAAACAAGATTTGGGCCTTTACTCATAAGCAATACTAAAATGGTGCAATTTGCATCTCTTTTAAATAATGCAGGAACAAAAGTTTTGAGTAATCTTAATCTATATGCTGTTTTCTTGGCTTTCTAGCCACAGTTGAGTTGGCTCATCTAGTTATTGGAAGAACTGACTTTTAGTAAATCACTTGATTTGCATAACATACCTGCTTTTTACAAACAATGATTTCCTCACCAAAATGCTAACAAGTTGGCTTCTTTTTTTTATTAATAAAAAAAAAAAGAAAAACAAAGAAGAAGTAGCCAAGCTTGACTTCCTCTTTTATTCCACTTTTTGATAGTACATAGTGGTGAAGTTGGCAGATCTCCTTTACAGGTTTTAAAATTTTCAGATTCTGTTGGAATTCAGAAAAAAACTTTCAAAGTGCTCTGTAGCATTACAAAAGACTTGTGCCTTTTTCATCTGTCAGCTTGAGCAACCTGCCAGTAAATAAAGATGAAGAATTACAATAACTTGAAATAATATTTTTGCGCATTTAAAATAGTTTCCAGACAGGGATCTCAAATTGCTTCAGGAGTATTAGGGAATACAAGCAATGGAAACCTTACTACATCACTCCCTAGAAAAAGAAAGCAAGAAAGAAAAAAAAGAAGCTGTTTTGGGGTGGAGAAAGGACGGCTTAGAGATACCTAGTGCCTGACCCAGGGTCAAATGGGAGAAAAAATGTATAGCTGATGACAGAACTCAGGGATGAGCTTACAGAAAACAGCAATAGGTTTCTGCATCAAGAAAAGACATCTCAATCAGCAAACAGATTTTTAAGAGCACAAGGAGAGCAGTCAAAATCCTCTAGTTTTATAAGAAAGGCATTTAAGAGCTACGAAAGATGAATGAATGATGATATTATCCCTACTACATAAGGTAGTACTTGCATTTCTGTTGAGCACAGAGTAATTCCTGGAATAATTAAACAAAAAACCAGAAAGAATTAGGACACTTTGGAAGGACTGACATTATGGCTGATTTTCAAAGAAGTTTTAGGTTTAGGGGTGCAAATCCTATCAAAACAAAATAAGAAATGGGTGCCAAACTCTCTGGAGCCTCATTGAAATTCTCAGCTCATATCACTGTAATTGATTGCATATGAACACAAATTAGAGTTAAAATAGAACTTAATTCTATCGTGTACATATGTTCATTTTTTTCCTGCCATCATTCATTCATCGCTTTTTTTAAGTGCACCTTTCATTGAGTGATTTACAGTAGTAAAATAACCACAGAGAAAACATGCTGCCTTCCACACACCCCTAAAATCCTAAAATATTAAAAAGCAATAATAAACAATGGACCATAACATCGGCTGCCTTGATTTGACACTATTTCTTTGCCAATTTAAACTAGCTGAGTACGTGGCCTCCTGCATTTTTGTGTTTTCCAAGGTTATTCTCAGCAGCACCTGCACAGTAAATAAAGGTAAAAGTGCAAGAAAATAGACACAGACGTATCAGCGAATGAGGAGCTCTGCTTCCATATACATTAGTGAACTTTTCTCCTGACAAACAGGCTATCACCGTATAATGGGCTTTTCCTGAAGTTTACTGCGGCACTGTTTATAATAACATTGCATCCAGCCTGCCTTGTTGGTACTTTTGCATTGCAGGGTAACAGTTCTGAGGTGGCAGCAAACAGCTTCCGTGCTTGTGTCAGGAGAAATAAAACTGTTATTATTTCATACACTTCAGAGGCCACACTCGAACTCAGCAGTTCTGCAGAGCTGTTGTGAACAGAAAGCTCTGCTGTAGAACACCGGGCTGCCCCCTCAACAATAAACCGTCTTCTCTCCCCTCCGTGTTTGGCTTCCCGCCAGTTGCCCATTTGCTTTACACCATCAATTTATATTCACTGAGATGGTGTAAGGTTCTAGAACAGCACTGATTATCAAATCTGCCTGCCAAACATATGAGCAGTAAAAGCTGGTCTTCCAGAGTCCTACATGTATCATCCAAGGGCCCTATCCTGCGAGCTCGCCCTGCGAGGAGCAGCGCTCGGATCAGCTGGCGATGGCAGAGCCCTTCATGACCGGAGATGCCACTGCTGGGAGCAAGAGCTCACGGGCCGAGGTCCTCAGTGGCTCGGCTCCCCTGTGCAGAGCTCACAAGGAGTGCTTTTCAATAACCCCACAACAGCGTAAGCCCCGCCAGAGTCAGTCGAGAGAGCTCGTACCTTTTGTCACATCTTTTGATTGCTGTTTCATACAACAGCCATTTGCCGGCTGATACCATCTCCTCTGGTATATGTGGAGCAGTTTTTAAAAAGGCTTTGGAAGAGCCGTGCAGCCACTCATTCCTTGCTAATCCCAAATATTGAAAAGCCAGAAAGCTCTCGCCTTCTTACCCCTCCCCACATCCAAAACAACCCAATGTCAGAGTTCAAAAAAGTTAAAAATCACGAAGCTTTAGGAAAGGACTTCAAAAAGAACATGGGCTGATTTTTGTCTTTAATGTCCAAGTAGCATGTAAGTCCAACTTCCAAACTTTCTATTCGGTCATGAGGTCTAGGAATTTACATCTTTAAATGGAAGTTTAGATTCTCAGAGGAAAGAAAAAAAAGATGTTTACAGCTGGGATGGTTCTTTAGAAAGACACCAAATGTCATGAGAGCAGCATTCAGGAGAACTGAAAACACTGCATTAACAATGGATTTTAGCAAATTAATTAGCCTTGCCCATTTTAATTTTTCTTTCACAATGCTTTAAGCTTGTGAGAATCAGCCACAATGGGTTTTGTTCATAACTTACTTTGCATCTAAAAAGAATTAGAATATTTCATGCTTCCTTTTCCATGCGGTCATATATTGGTAATCCTAATTTGAATCCTTTTGCCTCATGTGCAATTAGTTCTCACTGAAGCCAATAGACGTCATCCATACGTAAGGAAAGCAGGATGGAGCTTTAATGAGTGGGAAGTAAATGTAACAATGAAATAGCAAATGAAGAGGTTTTGCAGAGACTATACAGCTCTCTGGATGTGAAACAAACTGTAGAGATAAATACGTCTACCTACTCTGCTTAAGACCTGTAATACTGGGCTCACTTAATGCATTCAAAAGTGCGCGTGTGTCTTCCAAATGTTTCCTAGCTATATTAATCACATCTCAATCCTAAAATGAACTCTGTGCAAGAAGACTTATGCACATCCACAGTGTTATCTGCAGGATTACAGCCTTTATTGCCGACTATTTGTAAATAAGGATAAAAGTCAGCGTAGGCATCTCTTCAAATGCAACTTTAAAATACCATATGTCCTTATGCTTGTGTTATGTGATGAAACCTGACAGATCAAAGGACCAGATTTCCCACTCTACATTGATTATTTACTATCATTCATTTTCATGCATTTTAATATGTGGTATCTACATTTAGGTTCTT
Organism: Falco punctatus; assembly: GCF_963210335.1. Lineage (NCBI taxonomy): Eukaryota > Metazoa > Chordata > Aves > Falconiformes > Falconidae > Falco > Falco punctatus. Next base: position 17,264,430 of record NC_137587.1, read on the forward strand.
GAGAGCCAGCGAGAATTCAAGCTGCAGTACTTGGATCCAGACTCTGAACTTCACATAGCTTGGGGATCTGGCATTTTGGTTCAGCTTTTCCTCTATGTAAACAACAATGTATCTCAGATGAAGTCCACACTGCCTTCAAACATGCTCAAGCTGTCTTACCCCTTCCCTCCTCTCCAATCTATTCACCTTTTCCCCTCAAAAAAGGAAAAAAAAAATCAGTTCATGGCTAGAAATTCAAACAGATTTTGACTGCAGGCATCAATCCTACAATTCACTGTGTAAGTCAGTGGAAGTGCTCATGTTGTCTTTCTCAACATAAACTGAGTGGCCCAACAGAGACAAGAGGGCTTCTGACACTCCTCTTTATTGCCCAGTCATAAATTCATAAAGGGATGTATACTATCACCAATTGGTAAGTTTGCTAGATAAACATCAACACCAATTTAATGACTTGTGTACACGTTGTAAATCAGGGATTCTTTATACAAAGAAATCAGATAAATCAAACATGAGCTGAGGCTTAGAGGAAAGCAATTAAAGCTTTAAGGTAAGGTTGCTGAGGGAGGGCTCTGTATCACATTATAGTGTATAATAGAAAACGTGTTAACATGGAGTACAGTATGTGAAATTAAATTAATTAGTAATATAAAACACTTCTAAAGCAGCATGTCCATTGACAGATAAATAGATTAAACATAAGAGATAAATAACCCATTCAGAGATCTCAGCTCTTTTTTATCAAAGAGAAGAAATGAAAAAAGGAATCAAACTTCCTAAAAGACAGAGGTGATAAAAGCATAGCTAAAATAGACATTTTAAAGCTGACTTGTTCGCCCCAGGCTAGTGATTGAAAAGAAAAAGCATAGCCGGACCATAAAAAACCTATTGGACCATATTTCATTTGCTCTAGTATATTTAAATGTTTCACTGCACACCAATTTAAATCTAGTGCCTTATAGGCTGGTATAAAATACCTTAAGCTGTACTACTTTCTGAGCAACTGTAAGGAACCTTTCTTTGAGACAGACCTCTTACACTTACCTTGCATAGCCTTTCTTAAGGTTAGTAATATACTTAAGGCTGTATGGGCAAATTTTTTCGCTACAGACATCAAAATGAGTAACAGCTCCTTTCCCCTAACAAAACAAACATAATCTTCTGCTAGGATTAAGGACTATTATCACAATACAAACTGGAACAGGAAAAGCTCCTGGAGTCCACGTACAAAAGCTTAACATGTTCCCTAAACTCCAGACAAGACCTTTGTATCATCTACAGCTCTTCACGTAAAGCTGAGGCTGAGGTCCCTACTTGTACTTTCTGGCGTGCAAATGGCACAATTTAAGGAACCAACCAGTTGCATCCAATATCTATACCCGCCTGTTACTCTTCACTGATTGCTTCTGTGCATTTCCCTTCTAAGCTTCTACCAGTTCCCTAAATAACTCTCTAGTTCCACATGTGATGGTAATATACTGCTGACAGAAGCTACTGGAGCACTTCCCTCACTCTGGTCTGCCAGAAAAGCACAGAAATTGGGACAGCTACTGCTTCCTGCAGGTTGTATTATGGTCACTTCCCAGCTGAACATCTCCAGTTTCTGACATCAATGGCTTTGCCAGCTTTCTGGGATTGTAATGGCACACCAAGCACCCACCAATTTCAGGCACACCTTTGGTGGTCCAGACTGTACTTCAGGGATCTCAGGTTTATGTCTATGGCATCCAGTATGCAGAAGTGTCCTTTGTTCCCCAGCACCTGAATTAGGTGAGTAATGCAGAAGCTACTGCGTGACTTCACAGTGAGTCACACTGATGCCTATTCTAATCTGCAACTCGCTACCCAGAGGAAAGTAAGTTTTGTTTTGGTTAAAGTAGGCTTTCATTTATTCATCTCCACAGTAATAGGAGCCTACATGTTAGCCATCATAATACAAAATGCTTTTAAATCCTCCCTAAGGGAAATGTATTATCCACCATTTCTGTAAAAAAGGAGTGGGGGATGGGACATAAAGGCAAGTATTCTAGCTACAGGTCACAAAGCAATGTTCCTACAGCAGCCTCAACAGTGTGCATCATTGCTTTAACACAAATGGCTAGAATTCATGTCAGTTAGATTTCTCTGGGTGCAACAGAAAAATTATAACGTGTAGCTCTTTTGCAAACATGGATGCAAAGCCAGTATTCACCCACTGGAAGTTCTGACAACGCAGAGGGGCACCTGGTCAGTATGTTATGAAAAAACAGAAGTTACTAACACATCCAAGGGTGAAGAGAGAGGGAATGTGACATACTTTGAATGAGTAAACCATGCTGACTCTACAATGCAAAGTTTAGAAACATCAGGAGCAAGTTAGGTACACAAATTAAAGCTGCCCTGAGGCAACTTTAATTTACGTGACTGGGTGATTTGCTATCACTACGTAACTGCCAAAGCCTCACTACATTTGGCAACATCACAGAAATAACCTTACCATACAGGCAAACCACTCACTGGTTATCTGCACTGAATTAACCCATGTAAACACTTTGATCAATATGAGGTGTACATCTAAAGACAAATTCTGGCCCCGTGAGCACTGCTGCATATGTGCAGTAACTTACTACCATTCCCTCTCTTCCTAGTTTCTGGAAAAGGACTCCTAAAATTTACCCTTTTGGTTTATTATAGGCAGAACAGGTATTCCTCTTGTAAGACAGTATTTCTTTTTGCTAAACTTTGCTTTCCAAAATGGTATTTACTCTGCAGAGTATTTGCCCAAGCCTCAATTATTTTGGAAAGTTTTAGCAAAAATGATTCAGCCATTTCTGAAAATGAAATTAAAGAGAAATATTGGTATGTTGTTTCTCGCTATATTTAATTGAGGAGAGCATGCTTTGGAACAGAAGCATAACATTTGGAGAAGGGATGGCCCTACTCTCGGGGATGTGCCTTTTGCCATCTCTTTGAAAATCCACCCACATTTGGCCAAGCTATAAACCTTTGAAATTTTTCAATTAGCACTAGTTCAGTAAAGACATTTAAGAGTTTGTCAGCTAAATTCTTCAAAGACTCCATCTGTACTGAACATGCTCCAGCCTGTACATGCTGGCATCTGCAGCACCCCCCACAGAACAAGGGAGCATGCGCTGCTCCAGCTCCGAGCAGGACTTCCTCTGAAACAGCCCTTCTCCATTGCTGTGGACATTCCTAGGCCAGGGACTGAGCCCAGGGTGCTGCCACCTGTATCCTCCACATCCCACACCTACATGCTGGGAAGGACCACAGGGGAGTAATGTAAAGTTGGCTGGCATTTTTCTTTTAACGTTTGCCTCCAATGTCCGTCATTACAAAAAGCCTTCAAAAGAGCACATCAGTGTGAGGCTCCTCTTTTGCAGCAAAACAGCAACTAAGATGGGTCCCAGCTCTTCATCCAGCCTCCACCATCAACTGCACTGGCCCTGATGTTTCTTCTTCCCTCACCATTTCTGTTACCCCACTCCAGTCCCGGGGTCCAAGTCCCAGCAGCTACCTCCTTCCAGTCCACTCCTAGCCCAATTAATTCTCAGCCACCCTCTCCCAGTGCTCCAGCTCCATTCCCTTACAGCCAGAGTCTCCTTAATTCCCAATGCAGCAACAGCCTCCTTAATCAGCCAGCCCCCTTCAATTCCTTTGCTTCGTGGTATCCCAGTGAGTGTGACGCAAACATCATCCTTCTCTCTTGGACAGCTCTGACCCCCTCTACATTTAGCTCTAGCAACTTCCTCTGCCACGGTCCTGGATATCAGGAGAAATACTACGTATGGGATAATGGTTCATTGTTTCAATGCTGGGCACTTTGAAGCAGCCTTGCAACAGTGGGTGCAGTCCCTCTGCAGCACGAGTGCAGCCTCGCCAGCACGAGGTGGTGTGGGATTCATGATTATGGCTAAGACAGAATTTTAGCTATGAAAACCCAGGAAGTCTTCAATAAGCATCTGTGAACAGTGCTTTTAGACAGGACTTAAAACGTGGCCAAATTGTTACATTTTTATAAAGGAAGCAAAAGCACACTCCTAACAGTCACCTGCCAAATTTCAGATCCCTCCCCTCTCAAAAATGGGAGCACTAGAGCTGCTCAAAGAAAAGGTCTCCAGAATTACTTAACACTGTTAAATAATGTGCAACATGCTTCCCCTCCCCCAGTCTATTTTGCCTGAAATTTTTCTGGAGATTTTAGCTGTCTCTTAAAGGTCCTGAACAGGATGTTGAGATTGAGCCTATGCTGCTATTTACAGTTACTGGTATACACTGTATCTCCAGGACAAGGAACAAAAAGTTTAAAATCCTAAGATTGGCAGTTTCTACAGATCTTGGCTTGTTATTTTAAGAAAATTACAATAGAGCTCATTAAATATGTAATGTACGTATGTAATGTGTTAGATACTTCTAGGATCTTTTAATTGGGTAAGGTATTTTCTTTCTGTTGTGTATATTTTATAACTTCTAAGCTGTCTGAAAAGTTTAGCTTGTTTGCCTAACACTGTATAATTTTTGCACTGATACAGTTTTCTCTATTTACTTTCCCTACTTTTCCATCAGCTGCTCACTAGGGTTGACTCTGAACGAGAGTTTGTTAACCGAGGGTCTCTAATAGGAGCCTGGCTCTACAGGGCAGAGCAAATGCCAATTAATGTAAGTAGTCAAAGCAGTTAAGATACTTCTTGACCGTTGGGTAGTTTTCTGTCAGTAAGAAGAATACTGTTACTTTAAAAGTCCAACACAATACTTTGTCTCAGAGGTATTGTTTCCATTGCACTGCATTTCATAGATCACTAAGCAGCATTAATTGAAGCCCCATTCCTTCAATCTGACCACAGGAGGACAATGCACAACCTGGGGTTTTCTATTGAGGGAAAGAGAAAATGGAGACCAAAAGAACAATGCAAATGCATCTTGTAAAATTACAATATTCCTTTTTTGCAGTTCATGACAACTTGGAGAGTTTGATAGCTGGCCTTTCTCTATCTACCCACTCCACAAGCCTGCAAAGATTCCGGTCTCTCTGTCTTCTATCTGTATGAACCGACAAATGCTCAAAGATTGCCATCACCTGAAATGGCTTAACTGATCTGCAAATGTCAGGGAAAACATGTAATAGGTTTTAATTTTGGTGGATTGGATTGGACACATGAGTAAAGACACATAGCATTTAATTTTTTCCCATTTTTCTGAGTCCTGGGTGGAGCTTATATCATGTATTCTGGTAAAGTCTTTCTGACTTCCTTCTTGGAAGGCCAGGTAGCATTTGTTCATACATAGGAAATAATCCGTAAGACTAGGAATGAAAGGTTTGACAGAACTGAAGAGTTTGCTGCCGGATCAACATGCGGGTAGTAAGCAGGACAGGGTAGCACAGTAACTCACAGCAAAATGTTCTCAAGTTTCAGACCCAGTGGGCTATACAAGTTGATAACAAAGTGGCTGTTTAGATTTTATTTCCCTCTGGCACTGACATGCTTACAAGATGGGATCAGCGCTGTACATTAGAATTAGTTTGTCTACTCTGACTACTCTGCTTTTCATACACCTACATTTTGAGGAATTCTAAAAAAGTGAAAGAAACATGAACGAAGAAAACAAGATGTTTAACTGAGAGATTAAGGTTTCAAAAACAAAGAAACAAACAAAACAAACAAACAGAAAGAACCACCCGCAAGCAGACCTCTCAAACTTCATGAAAAAGAGTAAACTATGGAAGAAAAATCATCACAAATGGAACTATAGTTTTATCAGAAATTTTGTTTTCCAAGAAAGCTTTTGTAGAAGTTTTTATACAGTCTTTGTAATTAAAATACCAAATCAGTATCATATTCTGGTTAAACGCTGAATTAGCTTTTTAGGCATGACTTTCCCTCAAAATTGTTTGTATGTATGTTTTTAAGACAGGAAGCCACCTTCACTGAAATATAAGGCCCTTTTGCTTAGAAACATAATCTTTTTGACACTTGGGGGATAAAAACTGCCTGCTGTAGTAAACGGTTTGAACATTGAACACTGTAGAAGTAGCAAAATGTTGCTTTTAAAAGTGCAGTTCGGCAGTTCCTGCAATCTCTCCATTGCATGTCTGCATGGGAATCTCCAGCTTTTTTAGCATGTTGGGGAAAAAAACTACAAAAAGTCATACAAAATGATACTAAGAGAAGTCAAGGTCTGAGGCCCCATCTTCCTCCCTTTAGATCCAATAGAAAATTAAAAATAAATCCTATTGTTTCTCCATTTGTCTAAGACCGGGCTGCGAATGAGGTGTGGAAACTAAACCACATTCTCAAGCTTAAAGGTGGTCCCTATAGGTCAGGGCTCTGGCACACCAGCAAGTCATTGTAGGAAATGCAAATTGCCACTTCTCATTGCGGTAACCATTACGTTGATAGGGGACTTCTGTCTCCAGGGCCGTCAACCTGGCAAATTTCACATGCATTAAAAAAACCCCACACAGAAATTAAACAAAACCGGCGTCTAGGAAAAGCACATCAAGGTAGAGCTCTATTTAAAGAGGAATTTGGAACTGGACTTCTGTGACGTTTCCTGTACTTTAAACGCCTTTCTTTTTCCACTCAATACATTAAAGGGACATGATCAAGGCTAAAGAACCTAAAATTAGACCTGCCAGCTGTGTTTTGGTTTGTGAGTATTTGCAGGTCATGCTGTCCCTGTGCACTGCCTGTCTGATCCATTCCCTGGAGGAGGCAAAACACTGGAACGTAAAGGAATTCTGATACTCCTTATGCATTGCAGTACAGTCTCTGCTCTCCTCAGAGTAAATTACACAGACAGAAAGAAGACAATACACAAACACCTCTGATCTTGTAAATAGCACGGGGCTCTGGGTTTGCTATTTTACACTTAGCATCTACGTTTCATCTTGCGTTTTGGGAAACTAGTAGGTTTTAAAAGGTCACACAGGGAAAAATGCATTCATATTCTCAAGCATATTTGATTTTGGGTCCACTGTGTGAGCTTTTACAGCATCTTCTGAAAATATCTGAACCTTCTATAATCCTGCCAATGCAAGCTGAATTTTTAGTGTCTCAAATTACTCATTAGTCTGCCAATTTTCCACCTAATAACTCATTTAATTACTGAAAAGCAACTCTAGATAGTTTGCAATTGCTCTATAAAACTTACTACTCACATTTTGAGGGACAGTTTATCCAAGAGGCATTAATATGACCTCTGATTTTCAGGTGATACAATCCTAACTAATTTGTTTTCACAGGCCAAGTAGTCACACACATAACTGTATAGTTTGCATGTGTTTACAATCTATGCATGTGCAAATCAGAGTTTTGAGTTGAGGATCTCAAAATTAGAGGCAGTTTTGGATAGTTCGGCCTTATAAACCTGCCAGATGAGCTCTGCTTTTGTCAGAACAATCATCCAAATGAGTCAGTCAAATAGACATGGGTGTGTTATTGCCCCATAATTAGGGGTTGACAAAAATCTGTAATTTTCAAAATAATAATTGAAAACGCATGTGGAAATGTTATATAGAAAGCTACAATTAGAAATATTAAAAGCAGCACTCTTTTCAAAAAGAGGCACAGATTTTGAGGCAGAGTAAGTCTCCAGGAGAGCCAACATTTTTTCTACAAATGTAGCATTTTAAGCTTGAAATAGTGCATAACCCTACTCAGGAAACCCTGGAAACCACCAGCTCAGAAGCAGCAGTGTTAACAGGACTCTTTAAATTGTTTCTCTCCCACAATCTCAAGATGAAGGAAGGAGTTGCACAGAACCAGAACAACTCCAGCTCCCTCCCCACTGGACCCGCTGTTTTAAGGCCTTTCTTTGGTGACACAGGTGACAACACTGCAGAAATGGGTCATAACCCTCCAAATGCACCTAATTAAATTCTGAGGGGGAACTGTAACATGCAGTACTCACCCTCTAGCCCCTTTCAACTCCCCCTCAGTCTTTTGTGCATCTAAGGTCTCATGCTATGCAGATAGACCACTGACGTCAAAAACTATGAAGGTTGTCATAGGAGCAAACCAGGATACATCACAGACAAAGAGAAAATTTTGACATAACAACATTCTTTGTTGATTTGCTTTCCTATCCTGTCCTCTGTTTAAATTTAAAATGTATGTATCAAGGCAAAAGGATATTCAACTAAGTTACTAAAAACATTTGTAAATCATGCATATTTAGAAAGACGAAAATTCAGTTCATAAATCAGGATGTATTTGGAAGAAAGAGAAGACGACCATAATAGCAAGAAAAAGATAATCCCTCTGCCACCATGTGACCCTTTCCATCCTAGGGTCCAACTCTTTGGAGTCCAGAGAAAAAAGTGGTCAGAGACCAGAGGACTGGTGAAAGCTCATTCTGCATGGAGGCAGGGAGGTGCACATGAGATTCTTTCCAGTCACATTCAAAAATTTAGGGAAATCCATGGTAATGTCCAGATGATCACCTTACAGTCATAGAATGACTGCATTTTATAATACTGGAAAGCTTCAGGACAAACACTGATCAAGGAAATGATAAGGTTAAATTAAATCTATGGAGCCCAGCATATTTGTATTATCTGTGCTGTGTCATGCAAGTTGTGTATAAGAGATACCTTTTATGATTTGCTCTTGCCATTTTGCTTCTATTCTACAGCTACAGAATTTTTGAGACAGCAAATCCTTGATTAGTGTGCATTGATGATGCAAAATTATAAGCGTGAATTAAGGCAACATTATGCTATATTCATGCACTTATCAGGAATCATAATACACAGTTCTAGTGGCAACTATACAGCCACTGGAGTGACCTCACTGGTTTAATATGCTCAGAGTTGCTGTATAAAGTGAGAAAACCAGCGTATCAGCATTGCATTAACAATGTTTTTGCTGTAATCATAAGCAAGCTTTGCTAATATATATTAACACAAGTCATCTTAAAAATACTTGTATATGCCAAGTGTAAAAATGTTGATACAAAATGTATATTACAAAGTAACAGTAGTAAAATGAGATCTAGCATTTTGTCTTTCCATAGATTAACTTGCTAGCCAGAATAGAAAAAAAAAAAAAAACAAACCAACAAACTACACAGCAAAACCCCCTCATTTTGGCTATTCAGTTTGCATGATTTCTGTGTAACATTTACTGTGTGCATATTTCTGTGCATATACCCACACACAAACACACAGAGAATATAGCACATATTTTTATATGTATGTATATTGTCACATACAAACACATATGCTCCAGAGCTTTCCTTTTAGTGTTTTTTCTTGAATCTTTACATGAATAATATCCAGCATCATGGACCTTGAACACTGATGACTCTGGTTAACGCTTTTATCCTTTGCTTGAAATTACAGGATCAGTCTAGCCAGAATTTATGAGAACCAGACCCCAGACCTCACATAGCTCACATATTAGACCATTAGGCATCTAACTACCTCTGAACAATTTCAATGCATTATCTTGCCTTCTCCCTGGGGCACAAACTTCACTCGTCCATACTTTTAATATATTTTGTCTGCATGAAGCAGATCGAGTTATTACATGCCAGCAGATCACGACTCACAGAAATCTCATTGCTCTACAGTGATGCAACTAATATCTCTCTCCCTTCTCCATGCTGAGATAGTGCAGTAAAGAAATGGTCAGTGGTGCAATTTCCAGTAAATTAATTGATAATGTATTCTGTGCAGATTTGCTGTTTATGCTTACAGACAGGTTAATTAAATATTTCCACCTTGAAATACATTTGTGTATGCATATATATGCTGATATATCACCGTACATATTCACAAACCTAAACAGGATTTTTCAAATTGCTTATAACACTCACTGCTGCACTTTACATAAATATAGTGCCCCTCTGCTGTGAGAGGTTTTACACTTACTTTTCCAAGGCGATATAAAACCAGGATGTTGTTGCCAAACATACATTTGCATTATGACATTGGAGCAGGGGGGTTTTTGGTTGGGTTTTTTTTTTTGATTGAAATATAACATAAAGTAAGATTAGAAATCAATTGACCTGTGACCTCTTCTGAACCTTTTACCTGGGTTGCAAGGCCATTACGTTCTTTTCTTTCATTAGCTTTTTGCCGGAGCAAGGCTGAACAGGAAACAAGGGTGATCCTGTCTCCTCCCTAGAGGCTGTTCATCAGCTGGCTCAGTTTACAGCAATAAACAAAAATATATATTTGAAACATATAATGAGTCAGAAAGCTTATATTTTTCTTCATGCATTATGATCATTATTATAATACTAATATTAATAGCAGACAACAATCAGGGAATTGCACTCTTTTTGGAATTTCTTTTCTGCAAAATGATATGCACGTATTTTCCCTGCATTTAAGTACCTACCTTTATAACCCAGTTCTAGCTAATGAAGTGATTTTAGTTTGGATCTGCTAAATGAGTTTCCTTTATAGCTTGCATTCATGATGAACAGAGGATTACTCATAATAATTCTGTATTTCAAATTTAAATTCATTTTTTTAAAAACAGAAGTTAAAACCTTGTTTCCTCTTTCAAAAGCAGTTTGAAGCCCTATTCTGCAAAGTGCTCAGTGCCTTGACAGAGATGCTTAGTGCCAGAGCGACTGCAAGAGAAAACAGGGATACTCGGCACCTCAGAGAAGGCGCTTCACACTATGCAGGATTGGACACTTAATTCCTAACTAAAACAAACTCCATCAAAAGGTCATCAGTCCCAGAGACTAAAACAGTTTTGATTAAGTCCAGTCTCCCACTCTGTTGACAAGCGTCTCAATTATTTTCAACAGCTCTTGGTGTCTACATCGGAAGAATGCAGAGCAATCATCAGGCTGAGGTAACCACAGGTCCCTCGGTGAGAATCTGCAGAACATGCACACTGAGCAGCACTTTAAGACAGCTATTTTTTTTCCACCTGAGGTAGGAATAACTAATGATGTAACCAAGTTATCAGCTACACGTTTTGACATACTGGCAGTGCATGAACTAATGCCTTGTAACTGCAATGCAAGAAGAAATAGCCCCTCAGGATAAATTCTTTGGAAGTCTATGCAAGCAAAGCGATGAAATGTCTGGATGGAAAAATCTAGAACTTTTAAATAGGACTGGATGTGACTTAGCCCTGATGGATTTTCCTGTGTGCTATACAACATGAACAAGGTAAAGCTTGTCTGGCACTGATAGTTCTATCAGTCTTTGCTGATTTGCCCTAACATTTACATTAATTTAGGATGCAAGCTGTAGAGAAGAAAACATACTCTTCTTCTTTGCACTCCCTTGCTCTTGATGACCGATAGCACATATCTCTGAGCACATCTGATGCACAGCAGGACATCTCAGACATCAGCTTCCTCATCTTTGGACCAGATGATTTTTCAATAGCTGCTTTCCTCCACAGCTCCCTTGCTGTTCATCCCTCTTTCAGGTAGAGGCTCAGCACTAAATAGGCCTTTCAGAAATCCAACTGGCATCCCTTCCTACCTTTCTCTCTAACTGCCTCCCCAATACTTCTCTCCAGCTGCCACCAATGGCACAGATTTTGGGGTAACTTATACCCAAAAATTCCCATTTCTCCCAGTACCTCTGCACTCACTGGAGTGCCCTTGTACACCTGGACCATTGCTGAAAAGGGATTCCAAGTGCCACACATTACTTTTATGTTTACAGCTTAGCTCTTGGTGCTGTGATGGGAGGCAGACCTTCTCCTGGTTTCTTGAAAGCAATGTATTAATGTAAGAGAGGCGGTGCACCTTCCTGAAGAGTCTGTTGAGCTCTTCTAAGCCTGCAGAACATGCAACAGTTAGGTGTACTCTAAAATGAGCTATGGGGCTCCCTTTCCAAAATGAAAATAATTGCTTCCAGCACATAGTTAAAAAAAAAAACAACAAATAACTGCCAAACACCAACCCACCCACCCACTCCCAATTAAATAATAATTAATAAGAAAATAGAAAATTAAATTAAGACACCAAAAAAGGTATTATAATTCACAGAATCTCAGAATGGTTGAGGTTGGAAGGGACGTGTGGAGTTCATCTGGTCCAACCAACCTGTTCAAGCAGGGCCACCTAGAGCTGATTGCCCAGAACCATGTTCAGATGATTTCTGAATATCTCAAGGATGGAGACCCCACAACTCCCTGGACAACCTGTGCCAGTTTTCAGTCACCCTCACAAGGTGTTTCCTGATGTTAATATGGTACCCCCTGTGCCCCAGTTTGTACCCTTTGCCTCTTGTCACGTCACTGGTCACCACTGAGAAGAGCCTGGCTCTGTCCTTTTTTTGCAGCCTCCCTTCAGGTATTATACATTTATGAGATCTACCCTGAGCCTTTTCTTCTCCAGGATAAACTGTCCCAGCTCTCTCAGCCTTTCCTTGAATGCAAGATGCTCCAGTCCCTTAATCATCTTCATGGTTTTTCATTGGATTCTCTCCAGTATGTCCTGGGAACACAGCTCAAAATGTATTCCAGGAAACATAGCTCAAAATGTGTTAGGTATTGTGGAATTTTCACCGTCTCTCATGCTTTCAAAAGAGAGAATCGGCCTTTGAAATGTTGTCTCTAACACAGTGTCTAAAGGAAGGTGTGGAAAGTTCGGTGAAGGATCTCTATTGACTAGACTCAATATTCCACACTAGCAAAAAATAAAATATTTGTAGCATTGCTCTTCACAGATTTTCCTAGTGCTTGTGGTTGGGTAGATGTAAGATTATTTCCAAGGTTTTTGCACAACTATACCATTAATGATAACTTTTCACAGCTGGGTAATACCTGTGCATTTGGTCTTTGCTAGCATTCATTTTAAGCTCAGAAGGCTCATTGGACACTACAAAAAAGGACATGAATGAAGGACATAAAGACAGACTGAGAAAAAATGAGATGACTGTATTAGCCGCTCGATAATTTATTTCTACTGTTTTCAGGACTATGTCCACTGCTTATGGTCTGTGCTGGGGAGATGACAGAGGATTGTGATGGATAGCAGCATCCATGAGAGCTCCCAGAAACTTAACCTAGAAAGCCTATTTCCCCTCTAGACCATGGCAAAAGAGACTATCACTCTGATTACAAGAAAATTAAATGAAATCTCAAAGCTAACTCTCAGAACATGCTTCTAGCTGCAGAAGGTTGCCTGTAATCTATTTACATTTACCTGAGGTCAGGTTTAGTGCTTTTTGAAAGCACAGGAATGGATGCTATACCTGTGGTCATAATATTTATATAGGAAGCATACTCTTCCCAGCTATATAGTGGCTTTGTAGCCCTTTCAACTTTTCAAGGCCCCAGTGCATGTGACCCTACATGTCAGGTCACTGCAGAACAAGAAAAAGGGGAAGAGTTGTGTGGGAGGCACATATCCTCTCACATAATGGCAGAGAGTCCATGTTTCAGATATGTCTCTGTCAGGGCCCTTTTGATTGCTGGATTTACACTTCTAAAGAGCAGCCCAGTGGAGCAGTTTCTCTCCCACTCCATGATTTCCCATGGCCCAGACTATAGCTGACTGACAGATTACAGATCAGGCTGCTTAGGTCTGTCTGGCACAAGGGATCATGAAGCAGAACAGAAATTGTGGGGCCCAAAAGTAAAGCTGGAAGTGCATGACTTGTTTTCTGAAAATACATGGGACAGTGTGAGAGAAGTCAGACAAATGTCTCTTTCTCAGTGTTTAAGACTTGGCAGGTCTGCTAGCTGTAGAGCTCAGCAGCCTATATAGCAACTTCTCTATGCCGTCCAAGTTCAGTTGATTATTCACTGCAAGGCAGCCAAAAAAAAAAAAGAATGGTGATAGAGGGCAATGAAGTCATATTGCTCTCCCTCCAGCAGACTTCAACTTGCTCTCCCATATCCATCTGTGGATTTTAACGGGACTCTCTACAGGTGCTGTGGGTTCTGATACACAACTGCAGACAGGCTTTTCTACCTTTACATTTGTTGTGTAAAAAGCAAAGGCAACAAAAAGAGCTACTGTCATTTATTGAAATGTAAATAGACAAATATATCAACTATAGAAATAGCAAAAATTATAACATACATTTACTTTAGTATTGTATTTGTTCATGTGATAGACTTTTCTATATAGGTGCAATTTACTGTCTTTCCCAGCTACTTCCAAACCAAGGCTATGCGGGGCAGTTCGGAAGTTCAGGACTTTGTGTTCTGTATCAATATTAAAGCTCCTTTTGAGCTAATGAAATTGTTTAAGTTACTTTTCCCTGTTGCTAACACAGTCATTACCCAGCTAAGAACACCTCCAGTTTATTTCAGAATTTCTGGCCTTCATAATAACACCAGTAAGTTTGCTCTACATAGATTTTGCCCCACCTAACAGGTCAGAGCGTGACCTAATCTGGTATTTCTGATAGGACTGGAGGCTGGAGGATAAAGAAATTCACATGGAGTGCCCACTGTTCTTTTCAGTTTCTGCTCAGGGTATTTCTTTCTTGCCAGTGCAATGCACCTGTTTTGATGATCTGCACTTGGAAGTCAATGGAACCTGTGAACTTTCAGATGGCTGTGGAAAAGGTGGCTGTGTAGTCAGCAGACCTCTATACCGACAGCCTGATGAGACTTTCTATTGATCTCTTATCCTGAGACATCATTTCACAATTCCTACATCATCTCTTATCACATAATTTCTTTCCGTCAGTCACTTGGCTTACACAACACCATTGGTGAATAATACCTAAAATCACATTTAATTTACATTTATTTATACTAAAAAAACCACCCTCCTATGCTGCTAGAACTCTCATTAACTGCATGAAAGTAGGAGAAGGGAATTTACTCATTCTGAAAATACTAATTCTTTTGAAAAGCAAACCTTTCTGAAGGTAGAGACAACATTTTGATGGATGGAGGTGCAAGGGAAAAATTAATTTGCCACAGGAGAATCTGCAGAAATGCTGGTGGTGGAAAAAGTTCTGTCAGCCTCCAACAGCTGCTGGACAGATACTTCTGGGACCCACAAAAAAAACTGAAGAGAAAGAAATTAAGAAAAACTGTTCATTTGGGGGGAAGAAGGACAATGTAGAAATGAAAGAGCAACTGTAGTCTATTGCCCAGTTTCCTCAATTCATGACATGTCAGTCTGGAAAAAATGTTATTAATGTTCTTCTCTTTTTTGATGTGGTAGTGGACAGTCAGCATGACATTTCCTTTCAATAGTAGCTGGAATCAGGCACCTGTATCTATCTTTGATCATTCATTATTCTTAACTGCTTTAATTCAAGGGCCCCAACCAAGATTCATCATTACTCTCACTGTTGCACAAATCTATGTGAAGACAAAGTTTTAACAGCAACATGTGATCTGATGTTCTTAGTTACTGGGCACGCCCATATCTTATGGATTTCATGAGAGACACAGGGACTGAGCCTTAAGGAAACCAGGTGGGGGATTACTCAATAATTTTTGTTTTCAAACAAAATTTAAAAAATATTTTTCCCACTTGATCTGACCAAGCAGGTATTAAGGGACAACATTTTATGATGATTACTATCATTCACTTTGTAAAGTCTGTAAAACCTTAGAAAATTATTAAGTACAAATGTTAACCATAGTGTCCTCACCAACTTCCTATTGCCTATTGAAGTTTCCTCTTGCAACTTCAGCGGGGTGTCATCATGTTTACCCTTACTTTCTGCGCTACATTATTTTGTATTTTTTGTGCTTTGTTAAGAGAGTGAGAGGTATCATCACAGAAGTATCTGCATCTGAGTGGTGAGTGAAATGATTCCTGCATTATTGCAAGAGAACCTGTTGATGGCTCCTGCAGTTAGGTAAGCTGACAAGATTTAAAAACTTACTGCTTTCTTTTTTAATGTATTTTTTGTGGTTGGCCTAAAAATCAGCAGCAAGCACATCATTGGACTAGGGAAATGCCTTTTCTTTGCCCAAGGAAAATACGCATTGTATATACATATCATGATGCAGTCTTTAATTGTATGAATGCATACAATTTTCTCTCTCCTCCAGTGAAAGGATACAGGCTTCATTCACCACAAAGGCGATACATAGAGTGGAACTGAGAACGGAGAAAATATCTGGCATTCTCTAACTTCAAAGTCCTTCACTTAGCAACCTATGAAGTGTTCTTTGAGCCTAGCTATTGTTTGCATATGAGGTCATAACACTACATCAGGCAAATCTGAAGTAGTATTTCGGTTTTGAATATGCAAAAGTAATATCGCTAGTTTACGACAGAACTTTGCTGTTGTCTTTCAGTGGTCTCAGAGAACCCCACTTGGATTATTTCTGTCACAAAAGGTTGTGTTTTAAACTTTATACTGCTGTCATAGCTCAAACTCCCTTAACGTTCAGCCGTAGTAGATCTCTAATTTTGGCCACTGCCTTCAGGTTCCAGTATCTGAAATATCTGCTGGCCTAACAAAACTTAAAAATAAAAGACCGAGCTATCTTGCCAGTGCATGTGGTATGCAACTGAAGTATAAATATTTCACTTGATATTTGTTATCTTATTTGATGACTTAGAAACTTCAAGACAAGTTATCTAAATACTTCCAGTGTTACATTCCTATCTCAAGTTTTACGTCTCTAATACCTATCACACTGAACACTCTACAGCTTTCCAGCCCTCCCTTCATCTAGAGGAGCGTTTATCTTTACTTCTCACGATAAACTATTCTCCCCTCAAAACAGCAATATGTCTGCTAAACATATATAATAAAAATAGCCTTTGCAGAAATCTAACATACTACATGTTGATATAGTGCTGATCCAGACATTCATTAAAAAGAGCTTCCCCACTCACTTCCCATGTAAATAATTGAAAAAGGGGTCATCTTATAAATTTGTCAAAAGACTTCTAAAACCATGCTGCACTGCATGTCCACATCTTTATCTCCTTGTATTTCTGCTCTGACATTGACTTGAATTTGAATCAAATCAGTGAACCTATCACTCAGTGGCTGCACTGGGTAACCTATTTGAAAATAATTTCAAATCTGCTCCCGTGGCCAGGTTTAAAAGCAATCATGATGTCAAGGGATGACTTTTCAACAGTGCTCACCACCTTCACTGAGCTTTTTTAAAAACCTGGGCCCTGCACACAAATGTTCAGCTCACATACCCTACCCACACTCCTGCTGACACATCTGCAGTCCATCTCAGCCAAAAGCACTGAAGAACATTTCAGCTAAACAACTTGCAAGACAGGTCTGATGCTACACCTGTGGGGAGGCTTGGATCCCTCTTTCCTTTGAATTACTTTGTTGGTTTTTAAGCAGAGAGATGTCAGTCTTAAAGCATCTCTGACAACCTTCAAGGGCAATTTAATTAAAATATTTATCTGTTAAACCAAAAAATCCCTGCCAAAATCCAAGCCTACCCTCTCCACACTGAAAGCTTGTGACTATCTTTGTTGGCTCCAGTTCTCAAAGACGACACTCCATTAGCTTCTTTGGGACTTGGATCAAGTCCTAAGTGTATAAATCATGTCAAAAGACCGCACAACATATTTTATTTGTATGAGATATGCATGAGGGGTCATATCAGTAAACTTCCCATTGCTATTAATGAATCACACATGTGCGACTAGATATATGTATCAGGCCAAGCCTAGCCTGTGAACCAATGGACACACAAATTCTGAAATCCCTGCTGACTGCACATGGTTTCCACAGGCTTGACTTTGTTCCTTCCCATTAGGAAGTAGGTAGAAGCTTCTGAAGTGCTGAACAACTTTTAAACTGTGCTGAGAATGTAAACCAAAGCAATTCTGGTGAAAACAAAAGATCTGACAGCACTAAATTCAGTCTAACTGCTGCCCTGTTGTTTTGGGGATTTTCCCCTGCAACTCATACACCAACTTTGGTTCTTTTCATTTACACTTTTGTAGTATCTGCACAGATACTCCGCTTTTGTTGTCTTCTAACATAGGTTAAAAAGAGGAAGTTTATGTTTCAGTGCAGAAAAAAGTGCTCAACCAATGATGCATGTAAAGTGCTGTTATGCTGATTGAGCATCTGGGTTTTTTGGTCTGTATCCCACATGTTTCATCAGTATGGCAACACCTTACATTATACTCTCTCTGAAGATCTTGGACCAGTCTCACCTGGTCATATCCTTAGCCCAGAGACTTCAGCCTGAAAGTACCTCTCATTACACAACAAGTCTTAATGATTTTATGACCTAACATTTTTCCTTTAGTATAATTTAAGCAAGGTGCATAGGCAAACTGCTAACATGTGTTATCAATACACTGTATTTAGGGACCTAGTTTTATCAGATATATAGCTTCTCTAACAGTACACATGGAGATATTCCTAACAGCTTACAGTTAACAGCAGTCATTTAAGCTACATACATAGAGAAATAGTCACCTCCAACCATCATTTTTACAGCTGGGAATTAGTTTCACAATAGACTAGAGAAAGAACATTAAAAAGGAACAATCTCAACATAAACAAAAAAAATACTCTCTTTATTTATTTTATTGTCAATGTTATTTCCATCTGCCTGGAAATGACATTTTGCACAACTTGGATAAACAAAGGGGACGCTTCTTTATTCTAAACCTTTACCGAGCAAATTAATCTGAATTCGTATCCCAAACTGGTCAAGCACAGGGATGTAAGACAGTGGCTCCCAACCAAAGGGTCGTGACCCCAATTCAGGTCATGACATTTATGAGGTGGGGTCACAAAGCCAGCGGAAATTCAATCGCAGAAGCGGGGTTTGCAACCGGAAGCAAGGTCATGAGCCTGAAGACCAGCTGAAAGGGTACTGATGTCATGCTTAACAGTGAACTCATACTATTGCTGGACCTCCTCTCTCTGATACTCATTCAACAGTTCAAAATCTAGCTGGTTTGCAATCAATAAGCAGGAAAGAAAGGGATTCTCAAATATAGGCATGATCACTGGCCTCAGCACCTTAATACTGAACCTTGGTTTTTGAAACACAACCAAAAGCAAGAGAAAAAGTAATAATCATCTTTAAACCCTTTTGTGTAGTATTCCTTTCCACCAGAAACTTTATTCACATATCTACTTATTTCTATAATAAGCCACAGAAAAATTTTCTAGTAATATTTTAAGTGCTTCAGAAAGTTGAGTGGGATCTTTCGATTCAGACTTTCACTCATGCTAACACACTATCAAAAGTAATTTTAAATATTTCTTGAAGTTTTTAACTATTAAAAGACAAAGTTTGCCATTTCCTGGAAAATTATAAAAACTATTTTAGTTTATTTAGTACAGGCATTACAGATACTCATTCAAAAAAAAACAAACCAAAAAAAACCCAAACAACAAACCCTGATGGTTTGGGTAAGAAATAAAAAATGAAAAAACTTACGACTGCAAAATAACATGGTAAGAATTAACATCTGCAAAAGTATTATGTTCTTTCTTTTTAGACAACATGGATTATTTTTTTTAAAGCTCAATTTCTGGATGTTGGCTATAAGCCAAAAAACAAACCCTGAATTTTTTCGCATGGTTGGTTTCTGGAGATGTCACCTAAGCATCAATCAGTGTCAGGGGAAATCAAAGGATTTCCATTTCAGAAAAAATGGTTCCAAAAATTGTTCTCAAGGCATGAGCATGGTGAGGACGAGGTGACGGTAAGCTACTTTTGTCATTCCTTGATTCCAGGAACTGTCAGAGGCTACAACAGCCTCAATCTAAACAGTATAAACTGGAGGACTCTCAGAGCTGCTGTAAATCTACTGGCTGATAACAGACTCTTAAGAAGTTCAGCTAGAAATCAATGGAGCACATACATGCTCTGGAAATAGCCTGATGTGTGCATGCCCAATTTAGGGGTCTTTACAAACCTTAGTGACAATTGTTCACCATACAGTGACCATTGTAGTGTGCCAAAATAAAGGCTACTTTCTCCTGAGGTTAAGTATGAAACCTTCTAAAAGTGCATAAAAAAAATTTTAGGGGCACCTGTGAATGTATATATAGCCACTAAGGAAAACAGTATTGCTATCTAGTCACTGCAGGCACCTATTCCTTCAGAGTTAAATTCAGTAAAGACGGAAACCAACACTTTAAAGGTGCCTTTCACAGCATCCAGAAAATGCAATCATTAATTTCTTTACTGTACAGAAGTAGAGTCCTAGTCCTAACATGCCAGCATAAAAAGTCAGTGCTTTTAAGTCATGTTAGATATGCCATAAATATTTGATAAGCACATACTGGCAAAATATGGATTTCAATGGAGCCATGTCATCTGCACCAACTGAAGACCGTCCCCTCAAATCTTCTTGTGGCTTGTGCATAGGGGCAGAGGACACAGATGCTTTGCTGGACTGGGAGGCGGCCCTGGAAGAGGCTGCTTAACAGCAGAACCAACATTTGAAGGGAGAGGAAGACATCTAGCTAATGCGACACGAGGTGGTGGCAGCATAGGGAAGGTGAAAGAAGTCCCATACCCCTGGGACAAAAGGAGGGTCAGTAATGCTTCCTTCTGGGAGTGCTTCTGGACTGCACAACAGGATACTTTTGCATTAATAAACATAACATGCCCTTATCAGGTATGGCAAAACATATGCCAACTTAATTTTTAATCTTTCCTAGACGTCTGTCCCTATACCTAGAGCACCAAAATTTGTAAATGATAAGGACAGAAAAGATCTCATTCATCTGCACGTATTTATTAACACTAGGATTTTACCTTAGGCTATTGGCTGAAAACCTGTTTAGTAATTTTTATTTGAGTCGGATTCATATGACTGCTATAGTGTGCTCTGCTCATTGATGTAGTCTTGGGGCATCTATACAATTAATTCTCCCTCACTGCACATCAGTGGCACGTTAAGTTTTTCCTAACAACCTATGTGGATGCATATAATTTCACCACAATATATGAAGCATGTCCAATAAAAGGAACATTGATGGGTACTTTAGTTCTACACTGCATCAAGCTTTCATACAGGCTGGACCAAAGAAAATAGAATTTGATGATTAAAGCAACTATATCCCCCAAGCCTTTCCTAACAGTCTATATCCATAGTTAAAACAGAGGAATCAAAATAAATTAAATTTGAAAGCTGATATACCAGACAGGGAGTGAAAGAAAACAAGACGTTTTGCCCTATGAAGTATTTACATATGCTCACTACATCAGCTGCATCACAGTGCAGCTGTTTGTAGGGCTGAAAACAAGGATGCCCAAGTTTTCCTAAGACTTTGGTAGAAATTTACAGAGATCAGCACACCTCCTGAAGACTGTTTCCGCTATGTAGCCTACATTTCTCATTTTGAGGTGACATTGATACATGCTTGATGAATGCAACTATTCCACAGTTACATGAAATCTAGTAAATAGATCTCAAATCAAAATGCCATTTTCTTTTCATTCTTCTCCCTTCCCTCAGGGCCAGAAGCATTGGCTACTGCTGAAAACAGCCCTGGGACCAGGATCCTGCGATTCTGCTATCTTGCAATTCCTAAACTCTACCAGTTCCAAAGGTTAAGTTTTTATGTTTGAAATGAGGTAGATGTGGATGAAGTAGCCCCAGTGTCCCAATTCCATACATGCCAATGCGCTGTTTTCTAAAACCAGCCAAAACCAAGCTTACTTTACTCCCCTACACTTTAAAAGAAGCACAAAAAGCTTTGGCACTTTGACAAATGATGAATCCTGTTGCAGCAGTTCTTAAAGCCAGGTCAACAAAATTTTGACATCTTAACTTAAATTGCTGATGAAGATGAGTGAGCTCAAAGTGAGAAATTAGGCAGGTAAAGGGTTTGCAACTCGTTTCTAAAAAACTCTTTTGTGGGAACACAATTTCAAACATTTCAACAACTCACTTTTCTGTAAAAGACCACAATAAACTCATGGAAATTTAAAGACAGCACACAGAAGCCAGAAACAGCCAAAGAAAGAAACACCTAGAGGCCAAGTTCTGCATATTAAAATATCCTGGTCCAATAAAGCACAAAAATAATACAATATAGCAAACAGGTTTTCATTCTCACATCGCTCCATCACTGATCGTTACATTACTTTCCACAGTCTTTGAAAAATTAATGCAATATTAAAGAATTTCCCACCTTTTAAATAGTAACATAACATCTTTCAGGCATTTAATAAAATAAAAGAATGAATAAGGGTAGAAATGAAGGCTTATTTGCTATGTACTATTGCAGATGTTGATCTTAGTACACACTTCAGTGATTCATGAACTCCATAATAGAATAAACCTAGAACAGTCTATTCACACAACTCTGTTGTCTTCACATATGACCTTTGCTCCACTTCATTTACAGGCTCTCACAGGAAACTGTTAGTCCATGTTATAAACTCCATTTCACCAACTTTGCATTTAATCTGATTTTACAGTTGTATAAATTGCATTCTTATCAGACTCAGTGTACAACTATTATTTACCAGCCATAAAAAGTTTTTTCTAGTAATATGCACTACTACCTAAAAATGGTACCTAAATTATACCCATAAGATCTTCAGTGTCCTCACTGAACATACAGTGGCCAATACAGAAAAAAAAATATATGCTGTGACAGGGCTTTGTTTTAAGTTTATATGACATTTACCTAAATGAGCCAAATTCTTTATCATCAGCCTCTATCAGAGGACATAGTGATAGTGTTGTGGAGGACATCATAGATGCACACAGTCACTTGCACAGGCAGTGCAATGACATATGCAAATGACATTTTCCTCTGTGATTTGTACATGCAATATGAATCTCTTTCATATGCAAGTGACATTGTGCAAAAAATGAGCTTGTGCATTCACATACAGAGCACTTGTGCCAGCCTCTGTTATACTGCTACTCTTTCTCACCACCAAAATGGCCTAATGGGACCAGAAAGCAGACAGACTTACTCAACTGGAGGAGAGCCAGCAATGCTAGATCTACACCACAAACCCCAATGCAGTGGCATGTCAAAGAAAAAAGAAGAGCTGATCAGACTGCTGTTGCTTTCTGACACCTCCAGCTACCTCTCACCCACACCAGAGCTGGTGTAGAAACCAGCATCTGTGTCAAGGTGCCATAGCCAGATGTTTTGTGGACGCTCTGCTGTGTCTTAGTGACAGCTGAGAATCTAAATCCTTTAGGTAAAGTGCCTTTACATGTTAAGGAGACCTCTCACAATTTGTAGCTAGTGCATCCCTAAATAAATTTCGATGAAACATCTCTAAGGGAGGAAAGTTAGGTACCGCTTCAAACTACCGTATGTGCTGTTCATACCACAGTTCTCTTGCAGCAGAGGAATGAGTTGCAGCTAACATAGCTAAAGGGAAGTAATGATTACACAAAAGCTACTTTTCCAGTTTCATTGCTGTATAAGAGCATAGCATTCCCTGCATTGATTCATTTGTTACCTGGAGGGTCAAGACCTTGCCTATGCGAGTAACCACAGTAACTTCAGAGGGTGTAGGTAAATGAACTGAGTAGAACTTGGTCAAAGGCAGATATAAAAGCATCTTTAAACAGTTCAGTATGAAAGAGGCAGAGTAGCATGACACAGGTAAGGGAACGCTTTCTAACAAACAGAAAATGTTCCCATTCTGCTGCCAGAGGTATAGATGGACCTGATGGAGGCAGCTTTTCTAGAGCCTATAGCATGTCTCTTTCAGGAGGAACCACATTGACTTAAGATGTCTTGGGATAATCAGCAAACTATGGATAAAGTAATACATCCAGTTTCTGACTCTGATACTGTACATGTACAAGTATTTACAATGTCTCAAAAAAATATTATGTTGACTCAGGGCAGGGCAAGGGGGTGCGGAGAATCAAAGTAATCTTTTTCAAGAATCAGTGTTCAGCCTGCAAATTAGTTAGGGGGGGAGGGGGGAGGTTCAGAAGTATCATAAAAGATTAGAAAAGGGGTTTCTGGCCAGAACTTTGCTTTTAAAAACTCAAGTGCCTTAAAGTTTGGATTATTGTTAGTTAAATACACATATACATGAATTAGTGGCAGTAGTATTGATGCTAGTGAGAATAAAATATCATGTATTAGACAGCATCAGTTTCTGAACCTTCCTAACACCAAAAGAAAATGCATATATCACAGGGCCACTGAGATAAAGTAACACTCAGCCCTAGAGGGCACAGATTTCGTCTTTATGTAAATCAGTGCCTGTCACTGCATGCATGATTCACTGCTCAGAGTGTACTCTTCTGTGACGAATGAGTCCCGCTTAATTTGGCAGTGATTATGCGGGTTGCTGGCCCTCTAAACCCCTTTGAACTTGTAATTGCTGCTGGTTTAAATAATGAACATTAAGGGGAGGTGGATTCATAAAACTGTGGATAATTACAATTTTTTTCTTTTTTCCTTTGTTTTTCTTTTAATGGAAATAAAAGGCTTCTGAGGCCGCTGATAACTGTATCGTACTAGGCTGTTACCGAAATAAAACTGCAGTCTTGTTCAGTCTCAAGGAAGGAAAGGGAATGGAAAGGAGAAGAGGAAAAAAGAGAGGG
Source organism: Falco punctatus (assembly GCF_963210335.1). Taxonomy (NCBI): domain Eukaryota; kingdom Metazoa; phylum Chordata; class Aves; order Falconiformes; family Falconidae; genus Falco; species Falco punctatus. The sequence goes on from NC_137587.1 coordinate 17,288,835, forward strand.
AGAGGGAGATCAGAATGGCTTGGATGCCAGTAGAAAAGGAGGAGCAATGGTATTCATGAATATTCATAGCTAGTCACATCTGTAGTAGGCTTGCTTTCCACCTTTTTTTCTTTGCAGTTCAACATGGACAAGAAGTGCTAACAAAAGAAGGTGATTGTGCCATTCTATCAGGCTTCAGGTTTAATCTTTACAGAGCATATGGGTGAACTTTTTTTTTTTAATTGTCAGACTCCCATTTTTTAAAAATTGCAAATGCCTTTAACCAAAGGAAGTGTTCCCTCTCCCTCCCCCCATCCATGCTGCTTTTTAAAAATTATGTTCCTGTAATTATGAATGTGAGGGAATCAGTTGCCAAGGAAGCATGATGTGTAACATGCAGCAAATTTGTTCCTCCTCCCCTTTATGAGCACTTTACTAAATCCTCCAATATGCTTTGATCCAGTAAAATTTTGATTTGCGTATGTAATATATTGAAACAACAACAACAAAAATTGTTATTGAGGAGGGGACAGAAACCAAAGTCAGCCAAGTCAGGCAGCTACTACCCAGAAACAACAAAGAATGAATGATAAATTTAGCAGCCTCATGTTCAATTTTCAAACAACACAGCAGAGATTTATAGCTTTGCTGCTCCCATGGTAAACGAAGCAGCACACAGAAAGCGTGTCTGTTTTTGATTTTGCTATGTTTTCCCCCTTTTTTTGTTCTTTGCCTATTTGCAGGGTTTTTTTTTTTAACTCTACATTTTCTTTATCCTGGTGTGAGATGAATATCAAAGGCCTAGTGCTGTTGGTAAGCCTCCAGCATACAACGGCAGCTCAATGGGATGTTATTAGAACCTGCGTCACAACATGGCAGACTGTGATTAATAGCAACTGTATCAACGGTAGCAACTTCTCAACAACGCCCTCCAGCAGCTCTAAAGGGGCCATGTGAAGAAGAAGGGAGGAAAAAAAAGAAAAAAGAAAAAAGAAAAGAAATGTCTGTAAGAACTAGCTGCTAAAGGTTCAGCTTTGCACATGATTAGGTTATGTCAAAACTGTGTGACTGCTTTCAACCAGAACACAGTGGGGATATTTATTTAAAAGCATGCTACCATATGCATGGGCTGATCAGTGTTTTATTTTGCCAGAGCCAATCGTGTGAAGAACAGGATCAGAGTGATAGGGAATAGGACACTAAAAAGACCTGGGCTGGTGTTAGAAGTATAATCAGGGTTCCCTCCAAACGAAGAAGAAAAGATTTTCCCAACACTTCATGAAAATTTATAAGAAAACTACAGGGCTACTAAGTTTTTCCTGTTGTTACACAAAAGAAAGCAGGTTTAATTTTAAACCAAGTGTAGACTGATATCCTCTTTTTTTTTTTTTTAATTACAGTTTAGAAACTTGGGTCCACACACTAAGAAATGTGAAGCTTATTCAAATGTCCCATTCCATATCAGAAAAGGCTTTAACAAATGTCCCCAAAGATTCAAATAATCCAAAATTAAGCTGTTGCAACTGTAGCTCTGAATATGTTTTGATCCATAGCAGGCCCAAAAAGAGAATGTAGATACATCAATAGCTCTTAAACATTACTATCTGGATATAAACTTCCAACTCAGAAGGCTTTAAACTTTTTCCTGCCAGAAGTTTGGAGGACATAGTGGCCTTCTGGGATCGTCCTATACTTGCATCATTTCTTGGACCCATCGCCACCCACTGCTGACCCTTATCTGGCTCAGTGGACTACTGATCTGGCCAATAAAGCAGGTTATATTTAGTCAAAACCAAGAAAAAACATTTGTTAAAATGCTTTAAAAATATTTAATATTACCTGCTCCTTCTCACAAAACATTTCTGCTGCTAAGTGGTTTTCATTACTATGAACAGCATTTTTAAAATGCTAATCATTCTGCCATCTCCTGTCTCTCAGATAGAAGAAGGGGAATGTTCACCTACAAATGTAAATGATGTTAGTAATCTCAGTCACAAATTAGGGTGTTGGCATAGTATTTACACTTTTTAAAGTACACAAAGCTATTTTAAATGTATATATTAGCGTTGCAGCAGATTTAATCCATGTCTCAGTGTGAGAAGCAGCAGAAAAGTAAGACCTGGAAGACTTGTGGTAGGGTTGATTAGGAGAAAAATAATCAGCAGGTGAAAAGAAAAACCAAACCAAAACAAATCAAAAACCCCATACCAAAACAAAAATGGAATAGCTCTGCAAATTAGATGAAAAGGTTAGGAGTGAATAGGAAGACCGGGGAACACGAGTATATTGTACTGTCCTCCCTCAGGAGTTAAAATGACATAGTCCAAGTGCTCTGCTGTTGGCCAGTTGTCTTTATCTAATGCTCCTCTCATCCTTAATTGTCACATAGTTAGTTCTACTGAGAGAGCAGAGGTTATCCAGTGTATTGAAGTCCAGAGGCAAGGATTGTATACACAATGCTGAAAATCAACACCTGCTGAGCTATAAATAAAAAATAATAAATCTTAACTACATTAGAAAATACAAGCAACTTTTTATTTCTTTCTCAAAAACACATTTGCTTAAAAAAGCACTGAAATATGCTGTAATTGTGCCAAAGACTGTAACACTCCCTTCAACCTGTTTATCTTTGAAGACCATAACTAAGGAGGACAAACTGGTTTATAGTCAACAGAAGTTGGAAAAGAACTGCACTCACAATTTTTCTCTAACACTAATTTTCCTTATCTAAGAATCTTGCTTGATTAAAATCATGGGGCAATTAGTAGTGGAGTGAAGAGATTACTTTCTGTTGCAAAAAGACAGCCAGCCTTTACAAGTTCTACAAATGAATAATTCAGGCTCAGTTCTCAGCTGTGTCCAAGCATGAGGAAACCAAATGCTTCTGCTTGTGGCTTTCTGATCCCAGGGCTGGCGGGGGACTAGTTCAGTACCTAATACCATTCAGTGCCAGCTCCCAGGTTTGTTGGAACACTCTTGTTAAACCTTTTCCACACAGGAGTCACCCCAGCACTTTTAGGACTGCCCAGCCACTCTCTTTCACTCAGATGAGTGGCAGAAGGTGGTTAAGCTGACAACCTGTTTTTAATAACACCTCCACCCCCACCCTATCATAGTTGCCTCTACTAAGAAATGCGTGATGGTGGCCTTGCTATGCTATCCTGTGTTCTTTATTATGAGGCAATATCCACACAGAGAAAGCCTCTGACTGCTTAGCCCCTTAGACACAGTTCCACAGACTCAAATAAGTATTGTTCTTTCCCACCAAAAAGGACTAATTGAAGATGAGCTAGGAAAAATCAGCAAAGTGGAACAGTGCATCTATAGGATAACTATCACAACCACACAGTACCATAGTCATTTTTTATAAAGGTGGGGAGAGTGAGCAGAGGGAAAAATAACAAGTTAATTCCTTATCCTTTTACTAAGATTTAGTCAAATACACTGAGATCTGTGAATAGTGTACGTGGCATAGCAAGAAACAGAGCCATCACTGAAAGCTGACTATTGAAGACAAAAAAACAGTGTAGGGCACACAGCCCTCTGGCAGAACTGTGACAGACCAGCAAGTGTCCTCTGAGGTGCCTAGGTAGGCAGAGGGCCACTAAACTATGGCAATATGGCTCAGAAAGGTTGAAGCCTTTGATAATGGCTTTTCCATCAATCTCTTATCAGCATTTCCAACCACAGAAGTTTGCATGGCACTTGAGGATTCTAGGGTGGGAGAATGAAGACTGATGAGAGAGGGGGAAAGGAGATGTGGAAACTCAATCATCCCCTGCATCTTTTATTTTGCTGAGCAATAAATAAATAATCAGTACTAATGTTATTAAAGCAATTTTGCTATCTCAGGGTCAAATTCTGAAAACAAACACATGGCCTGACTGGCCTGCAGAAATGCATTTGAGGACAGTTTGATCCAATCTGGAGTACTGGTGATCTGTAAGTTTGATCTAAATCAAAATTATTATTTCTGCTAGGAACATGGGAAAAGCTGGCATAAAGAAAAAGCTGTGACATGAAGCATTTGTTTGGATCAAGTACAACTTACTCCTGTCTTCTGTATCCTTGAGTGTGATTTTCAGAAATAATCAAAACAAAAGTGACAAAACCCAAAAACCACAATGAGCAAACAGCAGCTTTTAAGTGCTGTGGGAACAGAGACATTTGTTTAAGTAACCACTGTTTAAAAAATGCATACATAGTAACACCAAAATAAACAGCTTGCAATGTTGTTTATTTTAAGATACACAATAGTAATGTAAAGTGCTGCATGCACTGAATTCAGGGTGTACTAACATTATTTACAGTTCTGAAGAGCAGTAGGAAAACTCAGCTCCATGCCAGAAGACTCCCTGTTCAGAGAGCAAAGGTCAGTACTCGCTGCTTTTGCAGCCAGGAGGATTTCAACATGCAGCCATGGAAAGCTCCCGCTCTCTTTTCTTGTGCAGGTAACTTCTGAACCGTGTATCAAAATTCTACAAAAGGCACTTGATGCCAATGGCATCTTTAAAATGGATACACAAGCCCATTCCTGAGAAGGATAATTAAGAGGGAGAAAAAGAGATCTTTGCCCTGTCACTTCGCTTCTTTGAAAACCTTCCAAACAGGCCTGACTCCCTAGACTATGTTGAGCCAAACAAAAAAACCCCCCCCAGAAAGAAGAACACTAACAAAACTAAGCAGTGGCGTTCTGAAAAGTGACTGACTTACTGAACAGATTTATGTCCATCCCTGTGTGTCTGAATTGCATTTGGCTCTTGGCTGACAAAAAATGCCATTGACTTCAAACCGTAACAGAAGTTTGTGCTATTTTTCTTCATAAAGCCAACCTAGCTATAGGCAAGAAAACTGGACTTTATTCTGACCACTTCATCGTCTATTTATTATTGTAATTGCATAGATTTACTATTGTAATTGCAACATTACTGTTATCATATAATCCCTGTGACTGCCAACAAATGAGCCAGAAAGAATCCAACTTGGATCTCAGATCCCAGGCTAAATTTGTAATTCTGGCAATGAGGGAGGGGGGAGGAAAAAGCAAGCATTTTTCTGCCATGCAAACTGAGCTCATTTGATCTGGAAGTCATTGAGGCAAACGTGGAACCCCACAGTTACATTATTATAAAGTAATGTTCAAGAGCAAAATTTCATTTTAAATTCCAAATACAATCTCTTTCTTCTCGATGCTTTTGAGGAAAGCTGTGTGTAAAATTCAGCACTTTGAGTCAGCAGGCACTCAGTCAATATTTTCTTGGGGTCATTCTGCCTCTCTGAGGGCCCAAGCTTTGTTTTGAATCCTGGCGTCAAATTGCTGTAAAAGTCTGTAAGTGAAAAACAGGTGAAAAGGCCATGTTTTTCACCTCTTTCGGCATTTGAATTTCTGTGTAAATCCACAATCAACCTAATTTTGCATTAAATTTGGATTGTATCCATGTCCTTAAAAATCAACATGGATTTTGAATGGCCAAATGACTTTTGGTGGTTTGGGTTGTCTTTTCATAGAACCGATGTTGCAGCAGATGCTGGAAATATTGGGGAACACTAAGCTGAGTAAGGGTTGATTTCAGACCTATACCTTCCCCAGATATTTGTGAAACTTCACATTATGTGAATGGAAAGCAGTGTATGTCTCATGACACCGTCTCTGACTCTGAATATCTGAAAGGCAGCTGGTTTTAACATAAGGTCCTCGCTACAAACTCGCTTCCTTTGTTGGTCTGACAGGGCTCAAGCCTGGCTGACCTTCAGCATCCACTCAAACTCCCAGTGCCTGAAGGAACAGTAATTATATATTTCTCTTAAGCCTAATTCTTCATTTTGGGTTTCAGACCCATTTCTAACTTGACTTTGCAAGTTAATTTTGCAGCAATTTTTCCACTGACAGATAAATGAAATGTCATTAAGAAAGTTGAAACAAATACAACAAAAACTTAAACCTGAAGGAAGCCAAATCTGGGAAGGTTTCCTTCTGAAAACAGCTCTAATTTCAACATATTTTTTCAGTTTTTTAATCATTAATAAGAAAACATGGAAATAGGAGAAATGCTTCGGGCAACACTACTTTAATGTAACCCCAGGAATGCAAGATGTTTCTCAGCAGTATTTCTTCAAATGTGTTTTTGGAGTCTAGTTTTAAAAGTGCTAAGCAAAGGTACTTCCACAGATTGTTCTACAGTCCCAGCGACTGGGGTTTATTTTGGTTGTTGAATTCCGTTATTGCTGCAAGGTGTTTTGTTCCCCCTCAGTAATTTCTCCTCTTGTCTGTAGCCTGTGCTTATTCACCAATTCAGTATGCGTATTCTGTGTCTATGGATAGATCGTATATTTTGGGGATGGATGGGGAGAGCACTGGAAATAACAGAACAGCTCTTATTTCTCTCATTTTCTTTCAGCCTCTGTTACACTTTTTTGGGAATAAGGGCCCTGATAGTCCAGGCTCTCCAAACATCCTTCTATATCTTTCTTAGACTTTCAGCAGACTGGCCTCAGGCTAGTTTCATAATCATCAAGAAAGAAAACAGTCCTGATGTTCAGCATGAGATCATAACACGGTGATCTCACTCTGAACATTACCTTTCGCTACAGCAGCTCTATTGACTTCTTTGCTTAGAACAGTTTGAATTTCCCACCAGCTCAGTTGTGTGATATTTGGCCTCTTTTAGGCGAGATACCTTTCCGCAGAGTGAGCCTACAGGGCACTGACTAGAAAGCTCATGAGCCCCCAGGCCTTGTTTGAAAGAGTTTTCAGTCTCAGCAAGAAGTTTGCCGCAGCACTTGTTCGGGAGGCAGCAGAGGATGTTACAGCGTTACCAAGTTGAGGAGCATGGTATCATATATTTTCAGCTGGGGCTTTGAGTAGGATTCAGATCCCAGGAGCTAAACTTGGGATAGTTTAACAGTTCTAGGGTTACGTTTATTCATACCCATGCTGGCAAGACACCACAGTCTTGTTTGTTTGTAGACAGTTTATTTTCCTGCTGCACATATAGTTTTGCACTGGTTCATAGTGGGATTTAATCTCCTTTGCGAGCATTATTGCTCTCTAAATGGACAGCTTTGGGGGAAGAAAAGAGGGAGAAACAGGCAAGAGCCTTTTATCTGTGGTTTGTTTGCATCCAAGAGCATTGTGGGATGTAAGTTCAGGTTTCACAGAGCCAGGACAGCTAAGATTAATTATAGCAGTGAATTGTCTGCAAATGCCTAGGGTAGATATGCACTAAGTAGTGGGATTTTTCTGGTCTGAGAAGTGTTTGCTTGGCATTTAATGGCCACCATACAACACATGCATACAAAGCAGGCCGTTTAAAATTGAGATGTAAGCAGGCATACTATGTGGAACAATGTGGGCTTCTTAGGATTGTCCTAAAACTCTGCAGCTCATCCCACTGTCCACAGAGATGTCCATACCAACTCAGGAAGCACATGTCTTTCCTAAGAGATGGTAGTTCATGCAATAAAGTGTTTATGTGGAACTGCAAGAAACATGGTTGAAAAGAGGCAGACCAAGTAACACAACTCTTGGAATAGTCTGCCAAAACAGGAAAGAAGAGTGGAAGAGAGAAGTAAATGAAATTATTTTTCCCTTTTGCTGTTCACAACAACTAACTTGTTTTCACATATGTTTCCATTTCATTTCCTACTTCATATCTGAAAGAGACCAGAATATCCCTTTAAAGTTGAAATTGAAGCACCCTTTAAACATTTAGATTTTGAAGTGATCCCTCAAATTAACCAAATTTCCTTGCAATTTAGGAGTGCCGCTGTTCCTATGCATGTATGCATTCCTATGCACCGTTCCTTTGCTGACTCCCCCAAATACACACGTGACTTTTCTGACCACATAATGCTCCTTATTCCTGTTGTTACCACACTTATCATGACCTTTCTCACTATTCACATTCTGTATCCCTGAATAGTCCATGTGTGGACTATCAAAACAGCTGTCAGCTCTCTGCATGCGCTCCTCAGTACACAGAGAGTTGCTCAACATGAATCAGGGACTTTGCAGTGGCCTTTCTGTCCCTTACTCTTCACTCTAGGTCACCCTCCCGCTTCCCAGTTCTTCACTCAAGCACAAGTGGGATGCACAAGTGGGAAGCACCTGGATGAATCAAAAGAGTCAGCAGAAGGATCAGGAGTGGCTGGAAAGCTGCCAAAGTCCTATTTTGCATCAGGAAACTCCCTGGGCTGTTGAGGAGGGGAATATCCACCAGTGACTTCTTGAAGTACAAAGATGCATTTGTTAATGCTATTGCACTCTCTTTATTCTGCCTCTTGCCCCTGGGCTAGCGGTTGATGCCCAAGGTTGTTTCTCTTGCTGCTTTCTGGGAAAGATATTTGATACCATTTGCATGCAATAATCACCACTTCAGGTCACCAGCAAGGAAAGGACCTGACAAACAGAAAGAACCCCAGCCACTTGAGCTAAAATAGCTTGCAGCAATCAAATGTTGTCATCTACAGTGTAGACCAGAAAGAACAGAACACTCTTAACTTTATGTTACATGCTCCCTCATAAAGGGAGAATCACCCTAAACTTTCAAAGTCTACAAAAGTTCAAGTATTTGAGTATTTGTACAAGCATTGCATGACTGTCGTGCTAGTTCAGCAGCAGGATAAAACCACAACAGAAGTACAGGCCTTTGTAATTCAGCTGATGCTAAGTAGAAGACACAGGTCTCATGCAGAGTTTTTCATCTGTAAATATCAAAAGCACTCTGAAAAGAATCTGCCATCGTTATGCCATAGTATTTAAACAGGGAAACTGAGGCATGGTATCTTGCCATGGGCACAGCTAGAAACAGAACTGAAATCTCCCCATGTCTGCCAGAGCTCGCTTGTGCTAAAGCATCCCAGGGATGATGGTGAAGGTTCAGCCACAAAAGAATGTGACAAAGAGCTGAGCACTCAAGAAAGTTGTCCTCCTATCACAAAACAGGGGATCCTTGAAAGACCTGTTAAGCGCAATTTTTTGATAAAATGGCCATAGTGTTTAATGACTATTAAGAGACAAAAATGTGTTTATCTGTCTGTCTGTCTCCCATTATGATTTTACTGCTTCATCTTGTCCATTTTTTCCAAAGAGATCAGAGTTCCATTGGAATTAATGGAAGCAGGACTGAGAAGCACACACTGTTTGGCACTAACCTGCCGAATTATCTGCCAAATATTTGAACACAGACAAATTAAACCTGCATTTTTTACCTTACCTGGGAGGAAACAGAACCGCTTTTATAAAGATCCACGCACGTTCACAGAATATCAACTATCAATGCAGCTTACATTGTCTTTGGGGTTTTTTTAATTGGCATAACAATCTTCAAAGTAGTCTGGACTAGGCCATGATCTTACAAAAACCTATTCCTTTTATATACTTAGTATATACTAAGAAAGTGAACAGGAGCTTTCCCATTTTTATGCAGCTGGGTCAGTATTTCCACAGTACATCCACCTTAGAATATCAAGCTGCCACTTTGAAATGTACCTCAGACCAAACAAAAGCTTGATCCAGATGATAGCCAAATTTCTATAGCATTAAACAAACTAATATATACAGATTTTTTAAAAACACTAAACTAAAATATTTGCTGCTGTTTACTTGGTTACTCCGATTCTTTGTGCTGAGATTTAACATCATGAGATGTTAAACATTTTATGGACATAAGTAGTCAGCTGCTACAAATAAAATATGTGTTTTCAACTGCCATCATAAAAAGGTAAAACCAAGACTTAAAAAAATCTTTACGGCATTATACAGTGAGTTGACAACCTATCATCCAGTATTAGACAAAACAACTGAAATTAGTTCTGGCATATTTGGGGCTAGTGGATAAAAATAAAAATAGCAAATGTAAAAGCATGAAAACTGTATTGCCATTATGCTTAAAGACAATAATAAATCTAAGGATGCCAATGATTGCTTTGGGTACTACAAACGACTGCTGCCAATCAACTCTAAAATATGTAATGCATGGTGTTCTAAGTATCCTAACTCAAGGCAAACTCTACAACACCACAAGTAATATTGTCTGCCACAAACTGCTCTTTTCATTAGGCGACAATAAGAATTGACATCTCCATTTTTTAGTAGTTGTGGAACTGTTCGTCAGAAATGCGCTTTTTTTTTACAGTATAACTCTAATTTTACAGAAAACTTCTTTGAAACCAATTACTCTGCCCTTGGATCTTGAAAGGAAGGTCTTAAATAAACATGTCCTGAGGCAAAAGTGAGAGGCAGTATCACTTTGCACAAACAGCAGCAATTGCTTTTTCCCTAAAAATATACTTTATATATACATATACTCGTGCCCACACTATAGAGAAAGGGAGGAACCATGCGTTTTCTGATGACAACTGTTTTAGGCAGTGGAACTTGAAAATACTCAAAAGAATTCTCACCTCTAGTTGACTGTGATCTTGATTTTCAAAGGCTGCAGTGCACAACATTTATTAGTGCAACGCTCTTTGAGTGTTTAAACACTATTTATATTTGCATATGCTTTAGTTAAATCCCCTTTTACCTCATGAGCCTCGAAGCCACAACTCTCTATAAATGAATTCTTGTCACTACTACTTCCTTGTTTCAATTACTTTAAGGAATTCATTACTTGGACTTTGGAATTCTTTCTTCTTTTCTTTTCACTCAATTCCTGTACTGACTGCAAAGCTTTGTAATCTGACAATAACAACCAGAAAACACCGGTGGCTGATCCTATCTTTTGCTAGGCCACATTCAGCTTGCTCTGTTGAGGCTTTTTAATCAAGTCTCAACTAAAATCATGCACATGTTTTTCATTACAGTAACTCCCTATTTGAAAATGGCAGGTAAAATATTAAATTGGGAAGCAACATCTAGACCCGTTATCTGATGGTTTGGCAGTGGCTGACCTCATATGCCACATGAATGAAATTCACCTCGCTGCAGCCCTGACACACTGTGTTGCCTGTTGAGAAGGAGGAGGGGGCAAAATCAGGCAGGGCAGTGGGGAAAAGGGAAAAAAAAGAAAAAAAGAGATGTGAAGGTAAAGCACAACTAGCTAACATCAGACAAGGTAGTAAGAAAAACTATTACAGCAGGCTTGGCAAAGGACCATTAGGTAGGCTCAAGAGCCTAAATCGTTCTGGTAGCACTGTGAAAGGACTTTGCTGTAGTCCCTCAGCCTGCCAGGGGGGATTCAGGGAGGGAACAAGGGTGATGAGGAAGGGAGAGCTGGAGGGGAAGGGTGATGTATTTCATTTGCTTGTCCCTTGCAGGATTTGCAATTCAGGGCTTGTTTGGGGTGTGTGTATGAGTGTGTGTGAATTTCCCCCTATATATAACTTGGAATCTTATTAGATAACAACTTGGTGACACTCCAAGTCCAGTATTCCTCAGAATGCTATTTTTGAGGCTGAAACACACAACATATTTTGATGTCCAAAGAAGTACAATAAAGATCCCCCTTCAAAATAAAACAAGAAGTCAAAAACAAAAAAGAAGGGGGGGGGGGGGGGGGGGAGGGAAACCAACCCAAATGCACATGTAATAATTTCCAGGCGGCCTTCCTGTGATTGTATCCGATTATTTAAATTTCGGACTGTCTCTTTAATTTGAGGAGCGGGGAGAGAGGCGACAGATGGCAGACAGAATTGACTTATGTCCTCTATTCTTCTGCAGAAGAAGGGGGAGTGCAGAAAGTTTGATGGAGGCAGAAGCTACAGTACGCAGGCCTGGCTATAACTATCTAATAGGTCTTTTGACGGATCGGTTCGGAATATTTAGGTTTTTTTCTCCCCCAGACAGGCTTTGTAACAAACCCACGGTCCTGGAGGTTGCCATGGGTGATGAGAGCGCTGACATCCAGTTCCAACTACAAATAAGCACATGACAAATGGGCCCAGAGCCCTTCGACAGCCCTGAACCTTGGTGACCCCCTAAAATACCCAGCCACCCTGTGCCCACGCCCCAAAAAAAAAGCATTACTGAGTATATTTTTTAAAACTGAAAGCTTGCACTTAATTGGAAACACTGCCATGTAACCAAAATGCTTAGGACAGCATGTACAAGTAAAAATAAATCACGCAGCATTGTTATTTAATGCGCTGTGACATCATTTCCTGAAATTAAACAGAGATGACACAGATTCAGACAGTCCCTGCTAAGGTTCAGTTCAAACAATTCACAGATGTTTTCCTCCAGCCAGCAGAAAACAATGCGGGGTTTAAAGCACTCCTCTCCCGCTCCCCCGCTCCCGCGCCCGCTCCCCAGCCTTTTCGCTGGTATGAGGAGGTATGGCAGTTTTAGAATACATGCTCCCGCAAAAATATTCTTTTTTTAATTTAATTACTCAGGCTGTTGTACTAAATAGATGGATCATTGTGTCACAAAAGCATCAATTTTTCAGAAGAAATAACAGATGTCTATGTAACAATGATTAGATTAACCACTCCCAGACAAAGCTAGCTTTTGAGGCCCACACACCCCATGACCCCGGGTTCCCTCTTCTGTAGGGGGTGGATGTAGAAATGTCAGATCTAATCTCAGATTCCATTTTTAAAACAAACAAAGCCCCACCCCCACCCCCATTTCAGCTCTTTTCTTTTAAGGCTTTGACGTTTAAAAGGTACATGAACGCTCAGTCTGTTGCTAAATCTTGGGGACTGATTTCGTGGCCGAGGACAAGGGGTGTGTGGAGGACGCAAGCTTTGGGCCTGGGATCAGGAGTGACATTTTGAGGAAGGTTCCCAGTTTTATTCTGTGCAGGCCGGTGGTGCCATAGCGCAGACGGGCAGGACAGGAGAGGGGTGCTGGTGACATTAAGTAGGTCTATGCCACCACCAGCAAAAACAATGCATGTCAAGAGCAGCCGCCAGCCCTTCTGATGAGCAACCAGAGCAACCTTGGGGTGCCAAGGTGCACAGCCCCATCAGGGACACCAGGACACCAGGTCATGGGAGTTTAGCATTCAGACACTGTTTTTTTCTCCAGTACTAGGGTGAAATCACTTAACCTCTCCTCACAAAGTTTACCCAGCTGAAAAACGAGCAAATATTATTTTGCGCTTCCAACTGGGCGGTGTTTGTACAGTCAGGGAGGTCTGTCCTACACCAGCAGGCAACTCACTACCTGGCTGCACAGTCAGCACACGGCCAGTCTAGCTTAAAAGGCAGACCTGGAATAAAACCGTACCTTAGGCACCTCCAGCTCTCTGACTACATGGTGCACTGAAATGGCACAGAAATGGCAGCTGTGCAAACCCACATGCAGGTCATTTCACAGGACAATCAGAGGGCATCGTCCGCCTCCTCAGTGTACCCCGGGAGCGCACAGTGCATCACAGCGCAGTCCAACGTGCACTAAAATTCACCAGAATGTCTTCATATTCTTGCATTTTCTTGAGTGTCCCAGCCTTCTTGTCATTATTTTAACTGGGCAAAGGTCTGTTGTATTTTTGGGTTTGCTTTTGTTTCTTTTAAGTAGAGCAAAACCTGCAATGTGAAGAACGTTTCTGCTAGACCAGGACTCTGAGGAAAGCTGTTTTACTGTTTGACAGGAAAGTAAGCTCTTCAGTGTGGAGTGCAATGGCCAGCTATGTTCCTAACCCTCCTTTAAGTATTATCGCTAAAATCATGATATGGGAGGAAATATTTATGAAGGTGGGATGGCTTCAAATGTTTTGAAAGCTTGCTCCATTAAAAGCTTGCTCCAAGATTGGCTTGGGTTGACAACAGTCATCTCTAGAATCAAATATAATGAATAAATAAAATAGCCACCCTGTATAAAAAGCTCGGTAAGCCATTCATCAAAATATGATAGGGATATATTCTCAGATACTCCCACACAAATACAGATATTTCAGTAAGACTGTTCATATTATCTAATCTGGCCACCTGAATACAGCAAGCTATGAAAATTAATTCAGGTGAATACAAGACCTGTGGCTGGTTCATTTTAACACATTCCAGCAGACCTTGCTCTAGCCTGATACCAAAGCAGATGAAACCAAAATCTACTCTGCAAGACACTTTGAAGACTAAGATTTTCAGCCAGAAGATTGCAGAAATCAGGCTAAAATGACACTGTTCAAACAAATGTTAAGAGACAGAACTTCAGCTAGCAAAAAAAGCAAAAAGCCAGTTTGACTCCACTGACTTTAGGGGAGCCATCCCAAATACCACCAGGTAGGAATATGGCACCATCATAAAAAAGGTTTCGTTTGCAGGCTACCATCAGTATATCTCATACTTTTAGTTGAGATATACATCTTACAGACTAACAAAAGAAACAACCAAAACAGAACGTTAACAAAAGGCATCACTCCAGGTAAGTGTCAAAGAATAAATGCATCTCTGTTCTACCAGCTCTGTAAAAGAAGGAAAAAACGTTGAGTGTAGCAAAAGTGTAGTCCTCAATACACCACGCTGCAGAAAGGGCTGAACTACCAGAGGTACAAGTCCATAGAAGGGTATAATCACTTCCTTCATAACTTTGCTCTCTTCTGACTATGTACATACATTTTAAAGGTCCTCCATCCTTCAAAAGGGCACGGGAGAAAGGGGGGGGGCGGCTCTGTATAGCTGCTGGTAAGAAATTCTAATCTCAACATTGGTGTAAACTAGAGGTGTCTATACATTTGTGCACTTCCTGTTTTCACTTCATGATCAAATATGTTCTTTGCAGGGCAAATAGGGGAGCACTTGAGGGAGGAAAGCAGAGATGTCTGAGAGGCTAATTGAGTGTACTAAGGACTCCTTGGCATAGAGGAAAAGGAGTCTTCCAAAGCGATGAATGAACTCTCGGCTTGGGTCAGATTTCTTGCTGTTTCTTTTCTTTAACCACCTTTGAACTCAAATAAAAACAGCCTTAATGTCAGGTTTACCTTTCTGATGTCGTAATCTTTATGTACTATTGAAAAGCTTATACTACCAGACTAGGATTTCCTCTACTTTCTTAAACACTGGATATTATCCAGAAAAAGCATACACATTTCCAACCAATTCATCCTCAGATCTTTCATCTTCCGGTACTGTTGTAATTCCAAATGTAAGACAGAGCTCAGTAAGTGAATGAGAACATGACAGAAGCTCCTATTCCTTGCGTTTGATTTCCAACAATAAAAACATGCATGTGTATCCTATTTCAAATATAATTAAAGTTGCTGCAAAATGGAAGCTGTGATAGGGTTTAGAAATTGTTTTGAAAGACACAGCCTGTCAGATACATTCATTCTACAACAGAGTTCAAGTGCCTGTCTTTTCAAAAAAGCCACTTAGGCAATTCAATTTTTAAAATCAGCTACCTTAGGAGTTTGCAAACTGATAGAATAAAGGAAAAAAACAGCATTTTATTTAAAATCATAAGTAAATTCAATTAGTCAGAGCTGAGTTACTCTCTGAATTTGACAGTCTAAAGGAATTTAAAGTTTAATCCATGCCATAAGAGATGGACTGCCACTGCCTCTCCTTCCAGGGAAACCAGAGGTTAATGATTTTTGTCATATTGAGACTAACAGCTAACAATTGCTACAGTTGGCCTTTAGTATTTTATTTGTCCTTTTGAGGTATTCAGAATAGGTGACAATGGCTTGCAGTTGAGAACATATGTAGAGAGACCCCTGTGGCTTATGGAAAAGTTGCTCCATGCTGGTTGGGTGTTTGAAAAAAAAATACAACCAGAGCTCTTTTATGTTCCTCTCCTTAATGAATGCATGAATGTCAAAATGTACCAATGGCCCATTCAGGGGGCAAAGCCTAAGCAGCTCCTTCTTTAAGAACACATCCTGAGATGTAAAATACATTTGCTTAACAAATTAAAATAATGAGATAATTCAATTAGTTTCTTTAAAAAAAAAAAAAAGAGAGAGGAAGAAAAAAGGGTACATCAGGGGATTATTGTAATACAAGAACAGGTCATAGAGCACAAAGGAGGAACAAACCAATTTGAAATAAGGTTAGAGTAGTAATGAAGGAATGTACATTGAATCATGGACGTCCATTGTAAAGATATTTACTTGAAACAATAAAATTGTACATCACAGATTCCCCCGTTCTGGCTCAGCCAGCACTGTGCTTTGAATGGACAAGCTAATTTGAGAAAAAGTGTGAGATCTTTAAAAGAAAGGAGTTCTCTTCCTTCCCTGCATGTGTTTATGGCAAGAATCTTTCTGAATTTACATTGCACTGGTCAGGGGTCTCCATTATCAGTTTGCAGGTCTGAGAATTACAGCACAGTAAATCTTTCAACACCTGCAAACTCATTAAAGCCTGGATGGTAAAAGGTTTGGGGCTTTTTTGTGTTCATTTAATTTGATTTTTGCGAGGCCATCCTCACCAGTGATGGCAAATTTCCTCAATTCATGCAGGATGGAGAGGGTCAGGAGAGAGAGGATGGAAACAAGGAAAAGGGATTTTAAAAAGCCAGGAGGACTTTCCTCAAGAGGAGCGAGAGGCAGTTGACTGTTTAATAAGCATGTGTCAAATGCTTTCAAGGAGTATGTGAGAAAGGAAGGCAGGGAGAAAAAAAACAAGATATCACAAATTGCATAAAAGGAAACAGAGTTAACACAGAGACATTTACAAAACAAACTGGTTTATTTGTGGCCTTGCTTTTTGCTGTCTGCCTGTACTACTCCTCTAAAGATACCCTACAGCAAAATGAAAAACCCTCCACTCACACTCACTTGACTTCCAAATTAAAAACATTTTACAGGTTAGTAAATCTCCAGCTGAGGTGATGTAGCAAAGAACAGCTGTGAAGTAATTTTGATAATGATGAGAATAATAAGCACATGGCAAGGTTCAGGGCTTTGCTGTTGCAGCTTCAGTGCTCCTGAATAGATAAAAGTGATTAAATACTCCTGATTATCCCTGACCAATATGTAATGGATTTACAGCCCTTTCAATTAGTCAGTATTTGCTTAGGACTCATTATTTTGTCTTTGGTTAAGTAATCAGCCCAGAGACTCATGTTCTGTCTAATTCCTCTGAGCCAAGTGGGTACAGGGCACCTGACCTTTGAAATGGCCATAGCTGGGAGGCAGGAATAACCACTACTCCAGCAGAGACACTGGCTATTCCAGCTAATCCTGACCCCACAGGCCAGATCAATGCACCTTAGTTTGCTACTAATGTCCTTACATCAAAATGATGGTTTAGAAATGTGGATCTATTGCTCCCCCCTTTAGCTGTGCTGCTAGCAGAGCAGTTCAATAGTCCCTATCATAAATAAATCGGGTACCTTGTCCTGAAATCATTATACTGTAACCAACATCAGCTACCATGAAAATTTATAAAACTTTGGTAGAAGAAGAGGTAGTTAATAACAGTTAGCATTTTAAGAAGTGAGAAACAATTTTACAGTGAGAGGAATAGGAAAATCAATTGATAATTTTACCAGTTTCCAGTGTCCCTAGTTTTTCTGTGGAACCGTGTTTTGATGCCTAAGTGAAGCTATAATAGTCAACAGAACACCAACACATGAAACCAATTGCAAGCAGGATAAAGATAGTCCATGAAGAGTATTGCTTTTTAACATATTTGATCTCTCTTCCCCAAATGTGAATATGGCTAGCTGTTAATGTAATGGACTTGAAGAGAAGCTAAAAAGGTGCTTATTCTCTTTGTTACACAGCTGAAGAATTAGGGAACCTGTAAGCCTTCTCCATTTCTCACAAAGTAACAACGACAACTTTGCAAGCTGCTGCTTTGACTTCTCTAACATCCGCAGTGTGTGTCAGCACACACAGACTGGGGCTCTCCCTTCCACCATATACACAGGAAGTTTGTGAAAACAGAGACCAGCAATAAAGAATCCAGAAGGCAGAGCTTTCTATGTACTAAAGCAAGAAAAAACCCTTTTTTTTTCCTTAGGAACATTTTGAATAGTCCAAAGCAAACAATGGTTACTTTATATGTAGGTGTTGTTCCATGCTAAGGCTTTGTACTCTCTCTCTTTTTCTCTCTATAGGCATGTATGTGTGTATATATATATACATACATATATATAGGTTTCTTTCAGACTTGTCATGATTCCAAGAGCCAAGAAAAAAAAAATCAAAGAAAAAAAAAGCAACAATAATTGAGCCCTAATAATCATCCAAAAAATTATGGGGACAATTGATTTCTAATAGTGATGAATAAACCTCATTAGGCACATGAATAGAAATCTATTTTGGTTTGGGGCACCACTTACTGTGAGATGCTGGAAAAGCCACGCTCTCATGATATTTGTTGCTACTTTGGGAAAAATGCCTCTTTTCTTCTGACGCTTTTTGTCCTTGTCTGGGTCATCATCATCCCCTGTACCAGGTGAGGCTACACTGTTGTCTAAACCATCTCCTACAACAAAGAGAAAAACAGGAAGGAGGGGACATTTAATGAACAAGATATAGAAGCCAAAAAGGATCATTAATTACCAAGACACTACCACAGTTTTATTTTGATTTACTAGATCAGGCACACATAGTTTCTGATTATATATGAGTGCTGATACAAATATGTAAAAATTAGAAACCATGTCTCTCCAAATACTAATTTTGCATTTCACACATGCATATATCATTAATTCAATTACAATTGTGTGCTTGACATAGTGCAATAGCTCTTTGTCAATTATGGGATTCAACGTGGGAAAACCTGCCACAAGAAAACCCATTCACTGTAAATGCATCCCTACAACCATTCTGAATGCGTACTATAAGTAATCAAGTTAAATGTTCTGTAGTCTATATATTCGAGGCCCTCTGCAGAGGTGGCAGTAACCATGTCACCGTTCAGTGCACATAACACACTGTCAGATGAGCCCCTCCCCATAACCATCACCTCCCAACCCACATACATAGGCACGCACAAACACATACACCTAGTATGACCCTGCATATAGCATTTGCATGACATGAAAACTTCTACATCTCTGCATCAGTGATTATTATCATTAAAAAAAAAAAAAAGATGCACATCAAGGTAGAGCTCTCACTTAATCAGAACTTTCCATCAACATCTTTCTCTTCTGTGCTTTTCCCTGGCATTAATTGTGCATTAGCAAAAATCATTTACTTTTAACAGTCATAGTTATTTTTTCTTGCCCTCCAGCAAAAATGCCTTGAAAGCCTGCCTGGAGGGCATCTAAATTATGTATCTGAAAAACTCTTCTGGCAAGGCATTGCAGGACCCTTACTTTCTTAAAATTCATACGAGCACGTCTTCCTGTTTTTGGGAAGGCATCAATCAAGAGCAGCAATATATGCCATATTCCTACATTAATATTTGAACTAATAACTTTAAAAAAAGGAAAGAAACAAGATCCGACTTGTGGCATAATCAAATGCAAAATAAATGAAGAATACTGGGACAGCACTGAGACTTTATAGATTGCTGTGTTTTCCTTACACATCATTAGCCCGGAGCCACACGAAAGAGGAAAACAGAGAAGTGGAGAGTTTATGCTCCCTGCTGGTGTTTAAGAAGCCGAGGTCCTGGAAGGACATCTGGGAATTGTGCTGAGACGGTGGTTTTTGTAATTTAAGAATAGACATTCATTAGCAGTAAATGCCATAAATCCCATGCTAAGTAAAAACCTTGTCCAAGAAAGCCTAAAACAATAAACTCTGTGCTCAATGTAGCCTGAGCTAGACGCTCCATAGCTTCCTGAGGAATGCTATAGATTCATGAGCTAATTCCTATAGCCTTGTCTAGCTCTGTAGTGCTGCTAAACGAAATACGTTGCTGCTACATACAGTCCATTTGCTTCAAAACTTGCATTTCAGCTCCATCTTCCCTCCCGTGCCAGATCACCCTTCTTCCACTGCCTCCCCTCTGAAAAACCAACCCTTTTGGACTGGAGAGGCAGAAAAAGCCACAGCAAAGAGCTGGCAGATTAATTTTATTGACATTTCCATTTTCACTGCAATGTGATACCCTCCATCACATGGAAGAGATGACCCTCACTATTTACAGACTGACAGGCCACTTCATTACAACCACCCTGCCCCAAGGCAGAGCAGCTCCTTTCCATCTGCCCAAACACCAGAGCAAGACCCTGAAGTCACTGCTCTCTTTCTCATGCTCCTTTTCCTTTTTTTTTTTTCTTGTTTTGTTTGTTTGTTTCTGTTAACGATAGAGAATGGAGAGTCAAATCACAGCAAACTAATCAAAGAGATTACGGAAGCCCTAGACGCTGTAACCAACTGTTCGCTTTTGCATGTTGGTTGTTTAGAATGCGCTCCTTTCCCTTGCTCTCTCCTCCCCATATATTCCACCCTACCCCTCTCTCTCACACACGCGCATGCACACACACACACACACACACACACACACACACACACAGTTTCCACTATGCCAAGGAACTGCTGCAAGGCAAATTCTCACAAACACTAATGGCTTCTGACTGCTCCTTGGCAACCCCAGCATTTTAACCTGGGTGGATATGCTCTCCAAAATACAGACACTGGAGCTATCTCATCAGCTGTTCATGTGACACAGATGGAGAGTGGCTATTAGGAGCCAGGCAATGGGCCTTGGGGATCTGAGGTGCTGTACTGTAGCCTCAGGCAATTCTGAAAAGCAGTACCCAGAGATGGGAGGAAAAAAAATCCTACTGAAAGTGCAAGTTTGAAGTCAGTCAGTCTGTTTGTCTATCTGTCGTGCAGATAAAGATATCTTTGTCTCTTTATGTAAAGCTATGTGTGTATGCATAGGATGAGTGGAGCTATAAAACGTCTGCTCTGCACCATCCTTTCGCTCTGCAGAAGCACCAGTTTGCTTTCTGTATGGACAAATTCCTGTTTGTCTGCATAGACATAGTCTGTTTGAAAGCATCCTCGGCAGGAGTCACCCACATGCTAAATCAGTGTTTAGACCATTTGGAGAGGCTGTTAATATCCTAGTTTTAAAAAGCTAATAGCAGCCCAGGAGAGGAAAGTTCAGCTGAAGCTCCCATTGCCTTCCCACCTTAATCAGCAGTCGAAACTGACAGCAGCAAGAGTCAGTGCCTCCCTAATCTGTTCCGTAACCTCATGAAAGGACATTCAAATATCGTACCTCCAAACGACCTCCGAAGATGAATACAGCAAGATTTGTTGCTCCTGGTGAACTACAGGCCCAATCCTCCTAATCTATATTGTCGTAACTTTATTAGGACTACAACTGCTCACATTAGTGGAGACTGTTTCTAGTGGCAAGAAATCACAGAAGTAGCCCATAACTGACTTTTCCAAGATGGAATTATTTACTTCTTGGATATGGAGGGCCTGATCCTAGTTTTCTGTATCCAAATAAACATTAGTCACTTTAAATGAAGAAAAAGAAATTACCAAAAGTGAAATAAACCAAATACATATGAAAGTTACTCTATGCCAGACTGGATTAACTATATTATTAAATGCTGTATGAAGGAATCTAAATAATTTAAACCATCATTACAAGTGATTCTGCTTATGTGAACTGTTCATATCCTGATTTAGATAGTAGTTTGTTAGAAAAGTAGAGGCAAGTCCTAATTTGTATGGAAATTGCACTTACATAAGCACAGTTATCCGAGTTTTCTGGTGGGGAAATTAAGACTAGATTTTGGCCCACTGACTCTCTCTTTCACGCAGCAGCAAAAAAATGAAGGGTGACTCTCCTGCTTTGCACACTGTTCACTCCTTTATTCTTGTGCAAAGAGTACAAATGATTGCAAAACCCTACCACTGCTCTAGGGAAGCAGAGAGTTCCTAAGCGGCACTCTCTTTGTGGAGGTGTCAATGACTATGCAGGATTCAAGCCAGTAGAGAATTAGGCGTATTACCCAGCTTGTTTAAGATTATATCAATGCTATGTAGTAGTCTCAATAACTCTTATAAAAGATGGAGAGAATTTACAAGAGACTTTGCAGTGATCCACACAGGGTTCCTTAGAGACCTTCTCTTCTAGGGGAAGGGTTTGTGGAGGAGGCTGAAGATGCAAGTCTTCTTTACACAGCCAGAAGTTAGGTTTCCACATTAGCTCTGTGTGCCGACACTCTTAGCATGCACTGAGGGTTTCTTCTCACAAGATAAATTCTTTTGCATTGAAAACAAAGCAGACTACCTCTTATTTCAAAAATACTGAAAAAATAGTTGTAGAAGGCTTTCCATTGCATCATAATTTCAGACTTAACTTGCTGCAAACTGATCTCTTTGGACAGACTAGCTTGCTGACCCTGGTGTTCATATAGCTAAGAACTCGTCAGGAAACAGTCCAGCCCTACAGAAGGCCCATCCAACCTATCAACTAATTCCTTTTTGACAGTCCTCCACACTATCAGTATTATCTCAGCCCTAGTCCTTGTTTGTGTTCCTCACAGAGTAAAGACCCAGCAAGAGATGAAGCAAGTGCTGTTTAAGAAGCTGCTCATCTAGACTTTTCAACGTTCGTCAACACAATGACTAATAAATTCCCAATCTATGCAAAATGATAACTGAAAAGGATAACTCAGCTGGGCCAAAGCACAGAAGTCTGGTAACAACCTGGATCAAAACCCTAGAAATTATTTCTATTACCATCATAACAAGCAGAGCAATAAGAACAGTGATTTCTGGGAAAATATATTTCAGGACACAGTGTTTGAGTTTCTTTACCATCAGAGGTCCTTTACAGCTTTATGGTTTGTCTTGCTAAAGGACAAGAGAGAAGAGCAAGGCTATCTAAAGCAGGGGAAGACAAGACACTTCACCATTTTTCTAAAAATAGTGCAAGCAATATGAAAACCGAGTTAAGGGATTCTGAAAAGGAAGGCTGCAGTACAGTATGCTGATCTTAAGTAAACTGCTCTACAATCTTTCAGTTCAGTATTTTGATGGAGTAGAATATGTCGATATAAATGCAAAACAAAGGAGAATCGGCATGCAGCTTATATTCACAATTTGCAATTATTTGTTTGTACTTATAATGTGTCCATCTGGACACATTAAGTATTGTAAACCATTATTAATAAGGATGTTCAACTTAGCGATATGATCCACATCACCACCAGATAAAAATGATAAAAATCTGGTTAATTACCACTGCCAAAAAGCTGGAAAGAGAAGTGTCTGAATATGTTTTGAAGATAAGACAGTCTGTGCTGTAGGGAGGGCTAATAGAGAGGGAAGGTCAGCCCCAGAATCAAAGACCCTTCAAGAGAACTCCCTATCTCCACTCCACCCTGTTAAAATCATCAGGCTTTTAGCCTTACAGCTTCAGCAGATCACAGCTCTTTGAATGAAGTGCTGGCTGTGAGTTGGGGGTTTTTTGTCTTCCTATTAATGATCACTGTTCATGGAAGTTGACTTAGTTTCCTTACACCGTAGAGGCAATACTTATCTACTGTATCTTACTGCCTAGGGAAACTGAGCTAGGACAGGTTAAGGGCGGCAAGGCTGGGACTTCTTTGAAAACCACAAATAGTTCAAGTAGGAATCTCAGCTCAGATCAGTGCCATCGCCAGCAGTACTCTGCCAGTACGTGTGCTGGTTTTGCTGAATTACTTGACCACAGGAATAAAGGAGCCATCAGAAGCTGTTTAGGCCTGACATGGGCGTCTCAGGGTGACCTGCATGCTCAGCCACCACTTGCCCCATCCTGCAGTAAGGTGTCCTCAAGTGAGCTGCTCTAATCAGCCCCCTGCGTTCCCTCCCCTTTTGTGTCTCTGAGATACCAGACACATCTCATGGTGTCATATGGTCATATGTTTAAGTGACATATGTGTTATGTGTTCAGACATATAACGCGGTCATTGCTCTTGCTACAGAAGATGTTCTTCTCTTGCCCTTCTAGCAGCAGGGAGGCGATGAAGAGCTGGCCTTCTCGCTGCTATTCTTTTGGAAGATCTTTTGCTTTACAGAATATAACCCAGCAATTACACTGGGCTGATACTGTGAAGATGACACGTACGCATTTCACACAATCCAGGCATTAGTAACTATTGTAAATTCAAATAAAAAGAAAAGGAAGAGGGCTATCAGCCACTATCAGATCTCACCTACAAAGCTATTCTACTTGATCTAATCACATTTTAGCATAGTTTGTCAGTCAGGAGCAAGTCCCTATTTCCATCTGGCAATATGTGCTAAAGGCTTAAAGAGTTGCATGGTAGCTGGTGTCTAAACTGTACTGACAAAAAGAGACAGAATAAAAACTGTTCCTTTTCTATTTCTGGATAGGCACCATTCTATAATCACTAATTTATCTTATTTTCCAAAAAGACATTTACAAATATTTGATTATTTACTCCAAGTTTGAAATTACATTCCATCGATGTTATTGTTATAGCAATGCATGCTATAAAATCGGTGATTCAAATCTTTCAAAAATATTTGCAGAACTGTAATGTTTCACATTTCCCCCTTTATGATTTTCCTGTCCAAAAATATGAAAAAAGACTGGCTTTTTTGTGCCTTTAATTGTCTGTGTTTAAAGCTCATGTTTATTTGTTAAGTGAATTGAGAATTCTTAGAGATTATATTCAAAAGCCAGCAACATATTTTTCTAGCTTTTTAAAGAGAAAACTAATAAACAGTGGTTTAAATTTTAAGCTCTTTTGTACAGCCAGGAGGTTTGTGGTTCATTCATTATAATCCAACATTTTTTCACATCAGGTGAAAAAAGTGTTCCAATGCAGACAAGGGGAACAGTAAAGCAACCTGCTAATTACTGATCTCTCTTACGTTCCTGCTGTGCTAAACTGTCCAGACATGTTGAAGTGAAATTTTTCTGCGATTTTCAAGTGACTAGTTCATGGCCCGCTGCCGTGGAGTGCAGGAGAAGGGATGAAATGCTTTAGTTTACATGCAACATTTACTAACTGTGTGGATTTTCTGACATTAAAGAGGGGACAGTGACCCATGCCACCTTTTTCACACTCAAAAGAGCACTGAAAAAACAGTCTTCATAGGCTTACCTCAGGCTTCCCTGGCCCTTAACACCCTCCCCCCAGGGTAGGAGCAGAAAGAGAAAAAAGAAGGGATTTTATGCTCCTTTCTCTTCAACTTTTCAGGCGGTATAAGCAGCATTTAGCAAATTCAGCCTCCAAATGGCTCCAAATGCTCTGAGCTGCAGGGGCTCATCCTTTGTTAGCCTCCCTCTATTTACACAGGATTTACGCAGGCTCTCCACTGAAGAGACCACATGTTTCTGACAGAAAGCACTTCCATTCACACTGCATCAGGCAACAGGATTGTAACCACTGCAGCTTCACGCTGACCTGAGATTAGGGATTTCAGCAACATTGAGATGGTAACAATCTGCTAACTAACGAAAATTATCCATGGAGAACTCTGCTGCTTACTCCAGTTAAAACTACCGTGGCCAGATAGATTAGGTTACTTAAAAGGACAATTAAGAACTAGCTACTGTCAAGAATATGCATGTCCATCTACAAATAACACAGACAGAAAAATATCAGCAGGAAAAAAAAAAGAAAAAAATCAGACTGCAGCTTGGATTAAAACAATTTCACCCACTGGCTGAAGACATAAAGTGTAAAAACAGACAGATGGACACATATGTAAATGTGGCTGCATTTGTTTCTCTGGAGCTGGCAAGTTAGTAATAACAGTATAGTTTAATAATTTATTTTCCATGGTATTTTCACACTGGTTAACTGGGCAGTGGCAACATCCATGTGGAACTTCAGCAGCAGAATAACTCCTTCAAGTCTAATTGCTGCTGGGACAAACAAACTGAACTAAGCGACCTCTCTTGGCTTTAACTACAAGGACACACTCCTGGAACCTGATATCAGTGTGGGGATTTTTAAAATTTAGTATTTTTTTAAAACTCAGTTTGGCCAGTCAGGATTTCTGCACTGAGATTTTTTCCAGATTTAGTATTTGTATCAGGGTTTTTCAAAATGTATTACACACACACAAGCACAACAAATGTAGCTGGTTGGAGCTTGTGCTTTTTTGCTCAATAGCCTTTCATGGGGCAAAAGAAAATCAGATGGGAACACAGGGCCAGAAAGGACCACACAGATCCAGTTTTTGATGAGTTTTATTTTGATTTGGCAAATCATTTTGTTTCTGCAGCAAAGGACAAAACAATTTACTTCTGTAATAGTAACTCATACATGCATCCGTTAAGCACGTAAAAAGTATACGGTATATTCTAAAGTTCTCCATAGTATATCATAATAAAGCTCTTCTGGGCATTCAATGATTCATTTTTAGTGATCTCTTGAATGCCCTTATCCACAGTTAACACTCAGATTTTATTAAGGAAGAAAGCAGGGACAAATGTCCACTTAAGTCCCAGCTCTCAAATTCAACTCTGCTTGCGCTGCAGTACCTAAAGCTAAAGCTTTTTTAATGTTCTATTCACCTCCCCTGTGTGGCATTTCTGCTAACACAGAGTTCACAATCTTTCAGCCCCAAACACAGAAGGCTGCTATCTTCAAGTCATCCAAGGAATGTGCCAGATACTATCATCTCCCCTGCAATACAAAGAACCAGAAAGAGGCAGACACCAAAAGGAGACCGTACTGATCAGGTTACTAAAGTCCAGAAAGTTATTCCCAGAATGCTAAATGTTAATCTTTGAACCAGCAAATGTTATAATTAAGATCCTTGTAGTTGAAGGAAACGCTAGCTCAGGAAGTCAAAGGTACAGCCATTTGAAGTTGTACTTTTTTGCACGTTGATCCTAATCTCACACCCCTCATGCTGGCATAACCACCATCAAGCACTTTGTTCTATTCAAGCAAAATTATCATTAATGTCAGTGGTAGTTTTGCCTGAGTAAGGAGTGTAAGGCCAGATCCTTGTCTTGTTCACAAAGAATTGCAAGCACTGCACAATTCCAGAGGAGATATACTCATTAAAACTTGTGGTTTATGCTGATTTATGATGGTCTTCAGTGTAAAAGTAAAACTCACTTTGTACCTCACCGGGGAAATGTTCAGTGCACTTGTTTCTACATGGTTTTAACTTTGATTCCCCCCTCAGCACAAGATGGGAAGTTTACTCCCAGGTTTTGGCACCTAGGCTGAAGGAAAGTATTATTAAATTAGGTTTAAGTATTTTGTCTGCTAGGGTAATTACTTTGCAGTGTGAATGTAAATAGCTGTTATTCTGTTTAAATTTTTCATCCTACTAAACACTGTCACACAAAATGTCCTTGTGTTGCAGTCTAAATGGAGTTCTTTTTAAATTGCTTTTTTATGTATTTTTAGAGAAATATTTTTAGCATTCTCGTGGTAATTCTGTTAAGGATACCAGCTGCAGACTTTGGCTACAGCTGAGACAACAATAACAAGTCATTAAAGAAATCAGGAGATAAAAAAAAAAAAAATTTGTTTGCCTAAAGCACATCTTCTTTCAGAGGTCTTTTTCTTTTTTTAGGTCTCTATCACTGTTGGAGCAAATGGCATAGTGTTTTTAGTTTTCTCAATCAACCATACCAAAGTTAGTATACACTAAAGAGCTATATTTTATTTTAAGTACGATTTCTTATTTGCTTCCTGTTATTTTTGTCATTAGAATAATATCAAATGTGGGCAAAATAGCCAAGCTCTATCAAAATTCTACCTGCAGTTGAAGTTAAGTAATTAAGTTCAATAGTGTCTCATCAATATTTAACTTTTAACATTTTGCAGTTGTTTATATATAGCAGAATGTGGAGAACTTAAAGTAGATGATGGCTAACATCCTGTGCTGTTCTTCTTCATTAAATCATTAATGCAGTTTCTTTAAGAATAAAAATGGTTTTAAAAAGGAAAATATCCATCAGAGCATCTCAGTTTTCCTTACAGCTCTTCGAAACTTATAAACTGTGATGTATTTTAATGTCTTGCAGTTCACCTTAGAAAACATGCTGTTGGACACAACTGCTTGTTCAGGAGACATCCTTTAAAATGATGCCCACCAGCAAGAGTCCATGTACTGTCCATATTAGAAACCTCTCTTTTCAGGGTTATTTAGCTATTAAAAAAGCACCAGCTGAAATATTGCATACAAGTACACATTAATAGGATTTTTTTATCATTTCCAAAAAAAGTTAGGCCTAGAAATGTAACAGACATTTATTCCTGAGAGATAATAAGCTAAAATCGTCAGTTAATAAAAAGGACATTTGTTAGGCCACAAGTCCAAAACACACATTAGTCTATTTTAAAATGTATTTTAAAAAATGAAGGATGGCTGAATGCTTGAAAGGCAAAACAACAAAAAAAGATGTTTTAATAGAAAAGTGTCAAAATGAACCATAAAAGCTTTTCTGGGTGATAAAAGGTACACAAATGTGTGTGTTACGTAAAACACAAATAAGAGTACCATCTTGATATGCATTCACAAACACCTGAGCAGCATAAGAAGAAATGCTTGCTGTGAATACATAGTCCAGGAAGAAAAAAAATACAAAACAACTCCAAACTTGGCAAGTCTTACATACCATAAGAGCTCCAACACCTATGCACAGTAGGGTGGATTAACCCGCTGGGTGCTGCGGACATATATACACACCTCCTCCTAAAGTGTTCATTTGGCTGGCAGTCTGGAAAATGCCAGAATGTGAAGGGTTACGTGGGAACACTGACAGTCTGCTCTTGTAGGTTTAAGTTAAAGCCCATACTTTAAATATAGTGTGCTAGGTATCTGGAAACATAACTAATACTGTTTGTAAGTGATATGCTATTTGGTGTTCACAACAAAGGGCTTGATCCCATGCTTGCTCCCACTGGTGAATCACCTTCTAGACGACAACCACATGCTTTGGATCTGCCCATATTTATTTTCAGGGTAACATTTTTCAGGAGTCTTTTCCTCCAAGAAGCCTCGTAAAGGTAAAGTGTAAACCATCTATACCTCATCTGTTATATATGTATTGGATGCTTGAATGTGGTTACTGGAAAGGCTTGAAACATTTAGTCTTTCAAGTTCAGCAGACAGATTATAAGAGCAAGCATTTAAAAGCCAAAGCCCCTAGTCAGTCCCTGCTAGTTTCTTAGTCTAGCTTCAGCCAGGAGGGAAGATACAGTTAAGAATATCCAAATGCCTCAAACTGGAAGAAGCAGCAAGCATACAGACATGTGAATTCTGTGAAATTCAGAGAATTTCAGCTCATTGACAAAAAAAAACCCAAAAGAGGTCTTTATGACATCAGAAAGGCTGACAAGCAACTTGCTTTCTCCCACAGTATAGTTTTACTGGGCTGTTTCAGGATAATGTGAGTAAAAATAACAAGTGAAAAAGGAGGGAAGGCCATGGCCTTCTCTCTCTGCACCCAAACTATCCCATAAGATGCTTTGGACCTGCTGTAAGTGATCAAAAGAACTGACAGAGCAACACACAATTTCATAGAAACATGGGGAAAAGCTTTTGACAAAAGTTTTGATGAATTTGATTTAGAAAATACGAAAGCATAAAAATAGAAAAACCACAGGGTACTGACTTGTTATAACACTTTTTGCTTAAAAGTTCACAGCACAAAACTAAAAATCACAGAGCCCCACTCTGACACCTGATGCTTTGTTTTTCTGTTCATAACCTGTAATTTCATTTCAAGTCTTTCATTGCAGCAGAAAGTGTTGCAAAAGACAAATATGCAGTGCCTACAAAGTCTTCCTAGATTGATTTTGTTCTCTGAGCTCTTTCTAGAGAAGAACCCCACAAGCTGGGCTTCAGAGGACTTCCACCACCCCACTCTCCTGCCTCAGAGGAGATCGGGTTGACTATACGTAGGGACCCCAAATAAAAAACCTGGCAAGTTATGAGACTTCTCTTCCTTCAGGTTCAGATGGGTAAAACTGAGTTTCCCCCTGGACAGGCTGTTCACCTAGCCAGTTAGAGAACTGACATGTGTGCCATAAGATCAAATCTAAGCCCCACCAATCAAGTAGCAGTCCAGGCTAAATGTGCTGATGCAGCAAATTTCCAGATCTTGATCACACTAGGCAGGGGAGTCATTCTTCTCAGTGATAAAGTCACTGAATGCACTCTTGAGGAGATAAAAAATTAAGAACTGGCTGA
>NC_137587.1:17323758-17476258 GCF_963210335.1 Falco punctatus
AACAATACATTTGGTGAAATGGAAGATAGTAAGCTTTTTTGTCAGAAAAGTTACACAGCCATAAGAATTCAATTAAGAAAATTCTGTTCAGCTTAATATAGCCTACTCTAATTTCTTCCATTTAAAAGTAACAAACAAACATGCACCCTGTACTGACAAGTGCAAAAAGGAAAATTGTGTGTTCACATATTTGTCGTGAATTCACGTTTGCCTGGTGCAGAAAGTTTATTTCTTGAGAAGCACTTCAGAAATAACAGGTCCTAGTTGCTACAGTAGCTCAGATTTTTAGTTTCCTGTGCCTCCAGATAAACAGTGTAACAAAGATTTCTTCTTTGTTGAGGACAGTTACTCTAAAGTCGCTTGAAGCTATCACACACAATTCAAAACAAGTAATTTTGTTCTAGAATGGATCCAAACAAGCTTATCAGGATTGTTATCTATTTATAAATTATATATTTAACAGTAAAGTAAGACAGATGTAGCTGGAATGTTACACATAGGGAAACACAATTAGAGATATGCCAAATTACTCAACCTAATCCCAAGCAATAGACTCTTCAGGGCACTGGGAACTTCTAGAAGAATTAAACATTGTATGTTGTAAAAAGCTCGATTAAATACCCTTAGAAATCAAGCAAGGGATTCTTTCAGATCTGCCTGCAATATGTAGTCCTCCCAAATGCAGAATGTTTGCCTCTTCAAGCGTCCCTTTTCTGCTCATTCCTTTAGCCACTGAACCTATGGAAAGGACACTTTAAAAAAAAAATAAAATGTTCAGTGCTTTCATGTCTCATATTTCATACACTTGGCCATCTTGAATTAATAGGAGTCAATGAAGATACACATTCTTAAAAACAGCGGCAGCTTCATTGGTCTAATCTATGAACTTTAAAGACCTTCGTTTTATGAGCTTTCCTCAGGGTAGGTATTTCAGTGTTCTGAAAACAGGGTTATGGACTGTTAAGTTAAGCACATGTTCTGCATCAACATTTTAGTTTCAGCAGGTTATTTGGTGCCAAGTATGCCAGTTAGTATCATCAATCCCAAAATATGTGCTTATTTGTTTGAACAGGTGTTTTGAGAACAGGACAGGAGAAAAGCACCTTTAATATATTTATTTAGCATCTATCCTTAATTCTGAAAATACCCTCTCCTTTGCCCCTGAAACATGTCAACATTTCACTTCAGATGCAAAGAGATGGAGCTGAAAAGGAGTGCGAATGAGTACTTCTGAAATATCACTAGTCTGATGATTTGTCCACTCATTTCTATTGTACATTATTTCTCATCTACTAATCGCAGACCTGGGTTTACATATGGTATGACCCATCTACTTGCAGAAAACTACCTTTTATTGTGCAACTGATGTTTACCTGCAGAAGACGTAAGTAAGGCTGAAGGAAAAAAAACAAATACCCTTCAGATAAGGAAACATAACCAGGGACTTTCACTGAGTCTGTTCTTCTGAAGACCATTTGTTAGCATTTGCATCAGAGGATGTACAGAGAGAAGAAATGGAAACAATCTAAATCCAAAATTGGCTTACACATTTCAGTCATTCCACAGAACAAAAATAATAGCTCGTTCTTAAAAATGAGTAGCAGCAAAACATAACAATAAGATTTACACAGACACAGACATGCTGCTGTCACATTCTTGGGTCAGTTGAGATGGTGCATCACAATTTTCACAAAATCCACACTCACAGATACACACTTCTTGCAGGTGTTATCTCAGACTTGGTCTGCTGAGAAGTGGAGTGAATCCCCGCAGCGATGTTTGAAGGTTTAAAAGCTCAGTTTTTTGTTTCTAAATGCTTATGAAAACATTGCCTATGCTCAGAGGCCTTTTAAAACAAAACCAAAGCTTTTAAAGCTTCAAAAGTGGTCATGGGAATTTGCTCATCAGGAGGGAATCCTAAATGAAGGCCAAGATTCAGTGGATTCCCCTGGACATGACAAAAGCCATAGCCTGTCTGCTGATCTACTATTTCTTATAATAGATGTGGGCTGATTCAAGCAAAACCTGACAAACCTTTGTCCATGTCCTACATTTTACAATACCTACTTTTAAAGGGTTTATGTCCTACTATCCTCTGCCATACTATTAAAAAAAAAAAAAGCCATCACCATAAACCCCCTACTTTCATGGATACTTAATGTAACTAAGAGAAAGACCACCCCCCAAAGTCATCAAATTAAAGTAAAAAAAAAAAGGGGGGGTGGGGGGGTGGGGGGAAGCTAAGCTTAGGACTTCTATTGTTATAACCTCAAACACATACAAGACAGGAAGGAAACCAAACTGACAGTTGCTTTTTAATATGTGAGAGATGATTTACAGAAGGAAATATTCTAATGCTATGTTAAAGGCCTAAACTACCCAAAAAAAATAGTTTTTCAAGGTCAATGTTTCCCACCTATAGCGGTTTTAAAATAAGGTAAGAAGTTCCTAACAAGTTTGTTAAAGGACTGTTATAAGAAAGTAATACTTGAGTAGATCAAGGCTACCTAATCAGTTATTTAAAGCATAAGAAGCCTGGTGTAAATGAAGCCTTTCTTCTGAAAGTGTGAGATATAACTTTTACGCAGTTTTAAGCTGAAGTACACAAAAAAATCTACAGTTTCACCTGAATTTAACAGCAACATTCCTGCCCACTGCATTTTCTTTTGGATGCAATAATCTCATTTTGTACATAGAAGTTCCCATGAAATAAGACAGACAAGAACAGCTAATGAGCATGGAGAATGCATGAGAGCAGTGGGTGTTACATGTGTTTTTTTGTGTTCAGAAGCAATATTCTTCTCAAATGATCCAAAATAAAACAAATCATGCTGTAACAAACATCTGTTTGAAGCAAGACTGGAATAGAAGACCAATACATGGATCCTGCAGTGGACATCTGTCCATGCATGGGTGTATCCCGCTCATTACAACCACAGTTTGAACTGGGACCCTTCCATCCAAGAGTACTAACAGTGGCAAGCAAAGCGGGTCCAAGTGAATTCTTCTAGGGTTTGCCTCAGCTGGAGGGTGCTCTTTGCATAGTTTACAAATTACGTGCTAGACAAGTTCTCAGTCTCTTAAGAACTGAACCTTACAAGGAAATTCTCTAAGGAAGCATGTAAAATGTTTATATGTGAATAAACAAGGAAAAAAACCTATATACACACACACCCCTGCTAAGAACATAAGCAGCTCCTCTGAGCTCATGTAAGGCAGTCATAGAAAATAACATAAGAAACAAACTCAAATCTATATTATCTGATTATATGAAGACAAATTATATAGAGATAAGATTTTTTTTGCTGCATAGGCACACCAAGATTTAATCAATTCTGCTTTCAAATATACAGATTGTGCTCCCATCAACTCCCACTGAAGTCAGAATTTGACCTATTGTGTACTTTACATTCACATCAATGAAGTCAGTAAGAATGCAGAAAATTGCTTTGGAAAGATGTAAAATTCTTTACTAGTTCTAAAATAAAAGGACAGCTTATTTCTTTTAAACAAACCAGACTGATAGCCGTTTGGAAGAGCTTAAAGGAGGGTTAATTGGCATACAGTAAACCTGAATTCTGACAGTGTGGACTTCTAGCTAAAATGACATTCTCTTTGGTGGTCCAAGGACTGTAGTATTAGTTTACAAGAAAGCAGAGAGGGGTTTGAAACCAAACCCTGAATGTCACTGATGAGTTACCAGATTAGAAAGGCCTGACTATATGAAACATATTCCTACCCAAATTTATATTCAGAAGAGAAAACAAAACAACAAAAAAGGGGCAAATCTGTAGCTGAGCCTGAGTTAGAGATTAATAGAATGAATGAAAGATCTTTAAAAAAAAATCAAGAAAACCCTTCTTTCATAAAACCTTGCTCATAGACATAAATTTATGCCAAACTATGCTTAAAGTTGGGAATATGAATCGTTAATAAGATCTAACTCAAGGAAATAATTAGGATAACCAATCTATAGCTAAATGAAAGTGTTTCATCTATCATTGCAGATATGCACTACAGAAGATTTTCTGGAAATGGATAAGGTAAGATGAATTTCATTATTCCGAGACACACAAAAAAACCAAAAACCAGAAAGAAGAAAACAGGCACTTACACATTGGTTAGCTATCAGCTACGTCTAACTCAAGCCCATAAAGTAAGTTTTTGAACTTTACGGAAGTTCAGATATGGTCCTTTAAAACTGGAAGAAAGCAGTAAAACCTATAAGCAATAAAAATCTATCAAATGTTCAACACTAATGAGATAGTCTTTGTTATGTTTTTTAACTGGAAAACTGCATTGTTACTTCTCCCTTGGTCTGAAGTATGAGCACTGCAGTAATTTTTCTCTTTTTAAATCCTTGCTCATGAAAAGGACAGAAAACCCAAAACTGTCAGTCAGCTGAGATGCTAGCACAAATCAGTCTATCCCTGTTTCCCTAAAATGAAAGACATCTATATGCATTAAGCATTTTGGTAACATCTAAATCAAAATTTAATTTTGTAATACTTTAAGCTTATGGAATTTACTGTTCTACACAAAATGGATAAAACTGTTGAAGAAAAATAAGACTATTAAAACAAAGCGTTAATTAAGACTAATGCTTCTCATCTGGAAAGACAGGTCTAAATTTACCACCAAAAAAAAATCTATGAACTAGGACTTTTTTCTTACTCAAATACAACTCCACATGGTGATAGATGTTTTGCACAAAATATATTAAGTATCTGAATACACAAAATTAATCTTAAGTGCATGGCCTCAGAAGCACATGAAATCTAATCAAAGTCTAATGTTAAAACAAACAATACCTACTAGCTTTCTTTTTGAGGAAAATATTTGTAGTTTAGGACTAGAATGAAAATGTCAATTGAAAACGACTCTTACAAAGGCTGAGGTGGTAACATTAACGCTACTGTGGGCCTCATTATTTTAGTAACAGCACTTGCAATATACAGAGTTATATGTATATTTGTCTTTGCCAGACTGAGGTCCTGCTTTGGTTATCGTAGGCACTTCTGAAAACAGAAGAACTATGCTGAGGTACATGTAAGATCTTTTAACCCTTTGCCATTTTTTTCCTAAAAATATTTGCCATTTCCACATGCTGATCATTATATTAGAAACTTCAATAAGTAGCAAATTATAATTTGGGCTTCAGTTTAACACTGAGAAATAAAAATAAAAGGCAGTAATGAAGAAATAATAAAAAGGTGACAGCCTTTTGACTGTAGAGGAGACATCGGGCTTTAATAATTTTCTGAAGGCAGTGAACTGACAGTAAAAGTTACACTCATTAGGTTTTATGTGTTCTATGGACTGAGTATTTTTTCATTCAAAACAGCTTTCTTTACAATTTGATAGCACAGAAATATGATATTTTTTTTTACTAATATAAAATCCCTCCCTTTTTACTTTTCACAAGAAATTTCTTCATGTAAAACATCAGAAGACCAAGATAATGCTTGGTCATGAAGTGGATGCACAGCATACATGGTTGTTTTAAACACATCTGAATTATGTACCCAGCTGAATGGGAGTCCGTGAACACCAGGTAATGTCAGGAAGTCAAAATTATTGTTGTCTCAATGAAGCACTTGAGACTACTGTTTGAGCACCAGAACCTCAGTGTGTTAGGTACTGTACAAATAAATAAAGCAGAAGGACAGTCCCTCTCCCTTTTTTTTCCTGGCAGAAGCCCAATGTAGTTCCATTGATTTCAGATGTATTAGCAAGGAAGGGCCTGATCCAGAGCTCACTGAAGTCAACCGAAGTCTTTCTGTTGATTTAACAGGCTTTGGATTAGTCCCTAAATAAGAACAGATTTTGGCTCAGCTAAAGGATTTCACTTAAGCCCTCTGCTTGTTCAAGCATCTAGTAGGAGCTAAGAGAACACTGCAGTCCTACTGAGTAGGAGGCTGTGTTCATCCTGAACTGTCCCCTTTAACAGATGTATGGGGTCAGGAGTCCTACAAAATAGAGAACCGTTAGTAAGTGGTAAAGCTGAGGTGGGAGGAATTAGAAAGGAAGCTCCAAGCTGAAAAAATCTGATTTGTGCTATTTAAGCAATGTTCCATCCTCTTTAGGCAGGAGTGTAAAATTAGACAGGGAGTTCATGCGAATTTCCTAATTTTACGCTCGTAAATTATTTAAGACCTTAGCACCAAGTCCTGCAATAAAATTATATGCATGTATTTGTCATATTCACTTCTGCTGGACTCTCTGCAAAGAGAGGCTGCCTTAAATCTAGGTATGGCCAACTTAGAGCTGCATGTGGAGAGGCCCAAGGAAAGTTTAAACAAATGTAATTGCTTAAAAAAAGTGTAGCCACAATAAGCTGGTGGGCATAATGCAAGATTATAAGGAAAAGAGCGCTCTTATTTCAGAATTAAATGCTGGGGTTGTCAAAAAATTTCATGGTACAAATCACATCTTAACAGAGAATTTGTTGAATTCTCCTCTCTCTTTCATGGCTGCTCCACCAATCCTTGTCAGTTACAGCAAATGCTCTGTTTACACAAGAAAGTAGAAGACCCCAGTCTTCGCTTGTGCATGAGGAATGTATAGTGCCAAGGGTGTACAAAGGTAACCATCCATAAAATAATCTGAGCTCTTTCCACAAGTTATGCAGCTGGCAGCTTAGACAGCACTCAGTGCAAGTTTGAGCATCTGGAGTTAGCAATGGACTTTGGACTCAGAGCAGCTGGGAAGTCAGTGGAGCAGGAGGAAACCACTTTGTCTTGCTCTCTACTCACTACTCCAACTGTAGGTAGGAACAGGAGCACACGGGCCTTTGTGCCAACTCTGCCACCAGATGATTTCCCTGTCTTCACTCCTTATCCTGGGGTAAAGACAGCCTCACAAATAACCCAAACACAGCCAGGCTTGGGGGCTGCCACTTACAAGCCACCCATATGTAACAGCAGAAAATGAAGAATCATTTACTTCCTCCAACTCCACCCATACCTGCACACAAGGTGAATTACTATATTGACTACAATCAAACAGCAGCAAATTCCTTAAAGTTAGTTTTGAGTATACTGCAAAAGTCTGTTCTGTCCAACAGATCTGAAAAAGTGCTAGTATTTCAAGAAATGAACCAAACTGAAAGCACAAATTTATTTTTCTCTGAAGCTTACTTTAACATTTAAAAACCACTAGAGGAAAAAATACTCAAAACTTGCCTATGCAAGTAAAAAAAGCTGGTGTTTATTATTATTTGTCCTATAAAATGTAAGGCATGATGAAATTTTGTTCAGAAATGTTAGGAAGACCTTTACGGCTGTCTTTTTGTAGATCTTATGTGTCTTAACGTCAATCGTTTCTGTGGGAATTGTCACCAAAAAAATGGGTGTGTGTATGTGTGTGTTTGATTCTTAAGATAAGAGAATCATGCTTTGCTTTCATTTATTTGGATGTGTTTGACCCAGACTTTGCACATCTGAAAGCAGCAGTGCCCCTGTTATTGCTACTCATTCCATGCAAGAAGGATCAGGATCTTATGTGCATGGTGTCTTCCTTGTCTCTCCTCTGAGAATGAAAAACTTCTTTTAACTGATTCCCACCCCTTTCCTTCAAACCTTCTCTGGACAATCCACCACTGACTCATAAACAAAAGACAGATCTTTCACGAGTTTCATGATCAAGACACCTAGTTGGTGCATTTTAAAGTGTTATTCTAAGTTCTGTAGAAACCCAAGTTACTAAATCTAGATTGGGATGTTTATTAAGACTAAAAGCAGTAATAAATAACAGTAAAATAGTTACACAAAATTCTCCCACCCCCCCAAAAAAAGATGGATTTGCTGTATTTCATAGTTAACAAAAAAACTCTGAATATGAAGCAGACTATTCATAATACTGCTGCCAGTTCTGATGCCCAGAGCTTTCATTCTTAGCCACCATTGCCTGCTTACATGCTGAAAACTCTTAGGCAACAGAGCAGGGGGTACGCTAGATCTTCTCATGCCAGGATGAGAAAAATCAATGCCTCTGTTTAAAAGACAGAGCTACTGATGTGCAAGGCTACTACATATCACAACCTATTCTATAGCTCTAGAGTAATAAGGAAATCCTAAAGAAGGAGAAAAAAAAAAAAAAGACAACGTATTGCACTGTCTTGTTCTAAGTCGACATTACCCTTGGATCCCTAAAACCTAAATATGAACACAGAATCAAGTTTTACTTGCCCTACATTTACTATGCTTGTTCAGGGAAAGAGAAAAAAAATAAAACAAAACCCCCATTAAACAAGGAATACACATATATAGTGCTTCAACAACTTTTTAACGTTGGAAACATCACTTTAGACTTCTCACCTTTATACAAATATCGCTAAAGAACTGGTGATGTGATCCATGTCATCTTTTATTGCTCGCTTCATAAGCCTTATTAACTAAAAACCATACAAAGTTAAAGATTAAAGCTATTTTGTTCACCTTTTTTCGCCTTTGTTAAAAAAAGAGGAAGTGTTCAAGCAAGCAATACAATTTACAAATGCAGTATATCCAGTGCTTCTTTTATGACATTCAGGAAGGCCAATACAAGAACGCACTTGAATTTTCTGCATTCCTGGAATATCAGAGCAGTGCACTGACAACAGGTGATCATTTCATAACATCCATGCAACATCTAAGCACCCTTGTGCCCATTGTACAGATGGGGAAGAACACACATCAGAGAGGGCATGTAACACAAGGTCCTACTGGATTCAGCTCTGCAGCTAGCGGCTCCTGGGTAGACAGCCATACCCTTACCTCATGGCAACAAACTGAGGAGCTACCAGCAGGCCACCAAAATAACAGATGTCTTCCCACTGACCATACTTTTATTTGGATCATGCCTGCAGCTAGCAGGGTAGTTAAGGTGGCTGTCACTGGTATCACACTATCCTTATCACTATACCACTTTCTTATAGTTCCCATAACACCAGAAAGTTGCAAGACTGAGTTTCTACATCTCTTTTCACATGTACATTTTTCTTCTGGAAAACATTTTAAAATATTTCATTTACACCGTTTACTGCATGGACTGCAACAGACGCAAGCCAGTGGAAACCACTGGTTAAAATGGTAAACATTTATTTGAAGATAATATCCTAAATATATAGACACTCATTTGATTTTAAAAATCCTCAGTTTATCAAGACTTATATGTAGATGGCTTGGATTTTAGGGAATGAAAAACCTACCTGAGTGATACAATAGTTTCAGTGAAGAAAGGAGAAGATAGAAAATAGGAGAAATTGCTCACTTCAACCTATAGAAAGCTTCCTGCAACCTCAGTTCCAATTTTAACAACCTATAGTACCAGTTAGCTTAAATAAATCATACAGGTTTGAGAAAGTATTATTTAGACACCAGACCTGGGTTTATTAGTACCCTGCAATCAGTTACTTAGAAGTAATTTTATAAATGAAAAGCAATGTTTTACAGTAATTCAAAATCAGATTGGCTTGAAAATTCAGAAAATTCAGAACTAGAAACATGCATCAAACCACGTTAAGAGCCAATGGCCATCAGATTTCCTTCACCTGTCCTGCTTCCCCAGATCTAACGGCTGCTGGGAAGCTGGAGCAGCCATGGAGTGGTTAGCACTCCTCTTCTCAGGCAGGGTAAAGACAGTAAGACAAAAGGCCTGTGTATTACAATGTGTAGTGCCATAATGCAGTGTTTGATGCTCTAGAGGGCCTACAACAAGTACTGTACAGCCAAAAATCAATTGGAAATCAGCATGATAACTGAGCATGACTTGCCCTGTAATAGCCTTAAGCCCCCCAAGGCTATGTGGGTCCCTTTCATCTGCCAGGCCGAAGCAATGCTAGGGGAAGCCTGGCCTCCCCTCCCTGGGCACCTAGGTGCCTCTTACCTACTGCTTTTACCCTTGTGCTGGTTTGGGCTGGGCTACAGTTAATTTTCTTCACAGCAGCTAGTATGGGGCTGTGTTTTGGATTTGTGCTGGAAACGGTGTTGATAATTCAGGGATGTTATTGTTATTGCTGAGCAGCGCTCACACAGAGCCAGGGGCTCTTCTGCTCCTCACCCCACCGCACCAGTGAGGGGCTGGAGGGCACAAGGAGCTGGGAGGGGGCACAGCCGGGACAGCT
This sequence comes from Falco punctatus, assembly GCF_963210335.1. Taxonomy (NCBI): domain Eukaryota; kingdom Metazoa; phylum Chordata; class Aves; order Falconiformes; family Falconidae; genus Falco; species Falco punctatus. The sequence goes on from NC_137587.1 coordinate 17,333,864, forward strand.
GGCCCCAACTGACCAGAGGGGTATCCCAGGCCATGTGATGTCATGCTCAGCACAGGAAGCCGGGGAAAGAAGAAGGAAAGTGAGACATTCAGAGTGATGGTGTTTGTCTGCCCAAGTAACCATTATGTGTGATGGAGCCCAGCTTTCCTGGGGTTGGCTGAGCACCTGCCTGCGATGGGAAGTGGTGAATGAATTCCTTGGTTTGCTGTGCTTGGGTGTGAGGCTTTTGCTTTACCTATTAAATGGTCTTTATCTCAACCCACAAGTTTTCTCACTTACACTCTCCAGATTCTCTCCCGCATCCCACCAGCAGGGAGTGGAGAGCGAGCAGCTGTGTGGGGCTTAGTGGCCAGCTGGGGTTAAACCACAACAACCTCGCACAGTAAGGAGAAACAACAGCCTCAGTGCATCTTTTAAGCTCTCAAAAGTGGAATTTGATTTTTCTTGGCATAGGTTTGGAGGCTTTAAATTTTCTCTCACTCTCCTTTTCTTTTTTAATAAATTTCTCCTCTAAGTAAACCTACTGATTTTGGACTGTAAACATCCTCAGCATGAAGAAAATCCCTCTGATCCTGTGGCTGAATACAGAGTGGTGATTCCTCTGTCACATTCAACAAAGTAAAACTCAAGAAGTAAAAGAGAAAGAAACACTGTTCAATTCCATGCAAATTGTTATGCATGCAACAAAGTGGGCCTACAAATATTTCACTCATATGGTGGTTTTAATTTCAATATTTCTTTAATTACTTTCCAACAATGTCTGGTTTCTGTTGAATTTATGCTAGTACTTGGCATTTGGTGCAACCCCAAAAAGATAAGATACATATGTCCCCTATTCACAGTCTTGGCATTTTTACCTTAACTCAGGCATTGGAGTGATTGGTTTGAAAAATTACCTTGCTGATTAGCTGGGTTTTCTGGTAAATATATAGTGTTAATCCTTAAATTCTGAATATGACATAAGGTATACAAATGTTCTGTCTGACTCAACAGCAACATATCACGGCTTAAGGAGGACATGTATGCTGATCACTGTGAGCAAAGAAAGAGCTAATTGGGAGTTAGATTCAGTGTGATTATCAGCTTGTTTATGATAAGGGAGTACTCTTCTGAATAGCACTGTAAATTCATCCCTGATTGTGGTGTTAAACCACAGCTCATTCCCCCCCCCCCTTTTTTTTTTTTTGTTTGGTTAGAAAGGGCTTTAAACTATTTTCAGCAGATGACAATGTCATGCTTTGATTTTCCTCCGTCTTAAAAAATAAATCAGCCACATGAGCCTGATGTCAAATTTCACTTTCTAATAGGAGAAAGGCACATTTTAAGTGTTTACTATAAGAACACATTTGGGTAATTTTTCCCCATGTCATTATGAACATTAGACTGACCCAATTAATATGAAATGTTTCTATGCTGCTGGAACAGACCGTGTTACAGAAAGAGCCATTTGCACAACCTGTTCATGATTATGGGCCATAAGGACACAAAGATGGCATAGACATTTGCAGACCATCTGAATTCTTACAGGGGAAGGGGAAAGAGGGAAGGGGAAAAAAAAATGATGTTAGCTGACTGTTGTGGTTCATGTTTTTTAATCCAGAGTATTGGACATGTAACACAGCAACAAGAGCTGATCATTTTGTTTAATCACCTTTTGGATCTTTGCCAGATGGTCTCTATTGAGAGCGCTGCAAACAGAGAGAGATGAACTGCGTCTAACATGCCACTAGAGCTTTCCCGTAAATGTCTGAGAACTGAATCCAACAAGAATTTAGTCTCAGAGCAGAAAGGGATACATTTAAAAACTATGTGCATTAACTATACTTTTCCCCATAGAATCCTCACTTGGCATGAATAATTTACCCTCTCTTATGCTAATGGGATCATGAAAGTATCCCTGTGTCTTCAGTGCAGCTATTCTCAGCTTTCAGTAATTACCCCACCCAGTGAAAATAACATGGCTTCTGCAGCTGAACGGCCTACGAGTACCTGGCAATTAGAAAGATCATGGCTGACAGAGGAGCGGTCCAGAGATGGACACACGAGCCCCAGCAGCCGCAGGAGCAGTTTGGAAAAGTAAAAGCCTTCCACTGTGAACATTTCCTTAGTTGCTTAAGATCAACATGAAGAAAGCAGCTCCTGCAAGGGCATTTATTTTATTTATTTTTTTAAGGATGACATAGAAGATTCTAATGTACCACCCCAGAACCCTAACATTCAGAAATAGCGACCTTCCTTGGTCATCAACAGTTAAAAGAAAGTTTGTGGGTTTGTTGGTTTTTGTTTGGTTTTTTTTTTTTAATTAGTGCTGTCTTGTTAAACAAGAGGGAGAGAATTAAAAAGTCAATTAATGAGTGTCCTTCAGTATCTGACAATTTTACCAGCTACACAAAGGAAAATTCTGTAGTATTTCATTAACAAAAAGTTTTGTAAAACCCATTACAAAGAACCAGGCTTTGACCTCTGTCCATAGCACTCCATGCTAGGTAGTTCACTATGTAAAAATTATCAGGCTAAAACATCTGGGAAAGAAAGCTATGAAACAGCAGGGAACGTGGCTGGTTTATTGTTTATCTTTTGTTTATGAGGCAGTATTCAAGTTTAATTACTACTCTAAATTAAACTCTAACAGGCATCAGGAGACATCCCTTTACACGACTAAGTTAAAAAAAAATCCAGAGATTCCAACATTAGATCTTTCAAATAAGTTGGCATATATAGGAAGAAATTAGTCAGTCTCTAACAACACAGGAAGACGTTTAAGCACTTGCTACTGTATGTTTGAATCTGTTGCATTATGAAACCATTAATATTGTAACAAACATACAATTATAATTTAGCAAAATGGGATGTTAGTCTCACATTTGGAGGCAAATTGGGTTAGGCTGAGTAAGATCTGAGATGGAAAGAATGGCCTAAGGGGGAATCCTACCTTTTTCATTTGAAATTCAAACATACAAATATATAAACAAATATATATATACACACATACATGCATATATATATTTAAAAACACCCACAAACATGAAGTCAGAGGGAAACCTCTCAACAGTAACAACCTCTTAAGTAAAATGGTTTAGTTATTTTCTCTGAATGTTCACTTACAAAAGGGAGGAAAGAGTTCACTATGTTCACCATAACAGTAAGTGACCAGTTTTAGATGAACTTAGCTGTAGGAAAAAATAAAAGTTGAAAGCAACTAGCAAAAGATTATTCCAGATGGCATCTGTCATATTGTATTTAGGGTTATTTTAAAGAGATTACTGCCACTATGAAAACATTCCATTGACAGAGTTTTCCTAGGCTGCATTTGAAACCCCAGCACAACATACTTCAAATATGGAAGTAAGTGTTTTCTAATGCGTATATAGATTTTTATCTATATCTAAATATAAAAACCTATGTGGACGGAAAGCTAAGAATGAGGTGAGAACATTAAATACAAGTATAATATTTTAACACACGCAGACACACACTTTGATTTAATAAAATGTGAGGACTCTGCAGTTGCCACCAGCCTGATTATTAGAAAACTGTATAGTGAAATGAAGATTCAGTATGAAATTTTAATGCTACTTATTGAATAGTGGGTAGGGACATAACTGTTCACTGACTCCAGCAATCAAACAAAAACTGCAAAAGAGATGTATTTGTTCATGCAAGAGACAGAGAGAAAAGAAAGGACGGGAGGATTCTAAAATGTGACTATATTTAGCTAAGCTGGTTCTGGCATCATTATGGTTAATGTGCATGTGGTGTGCAGTGTGAGCTCAGCAGTTACTGGGCCAACTGTCTCAGTATTTCTGGGAATTCTGCCTATTCACAGTGCAGGGATTGTTCAATTGCTGCAAAATGTACAAAATGAATTTTACAAAAATGAATTGTAAGGAAGGCCCCATTACAACGATTTTACAGCAAAGATGTCAACATCAATTTTTCTTTCATGCATAGCTAATGATTAAAACAGCATATTCCATTTGCCTAAGACAATTTATTTCATATTGGCACATCAAAATATTGAAATACAAAGTTATCTTTACTCTACCCTTATTATTCATTGCTGCTGAACCCACACTATTGTTCAAACCATGAAAAAATAAAGCAAACTTGGCAAGAAATACTTAAAACAAAGGCTCATCAATATTCTCCAATTTGTCAACATCTCAATTACAGCAATGGAAAAAATGTAAATTTCATGTGCTTTGAACACTAAAGGGTCTATTCTTCTGTCAGTGCACATGCGTAACTCCCATCACCATTAATGGGAATTACTCATACATATCAACACAAGGACGGGCCCCTCAAACTTGAAAGGAAAAGATGAATTAATAAGGGCTACTCTCTTCCTGTATCTTCCTCAGCTGAAAAAAGTCATTGTTCTTTAAGTTTTTCATACTTCATACAGTTCACCTTTATGAGAGCTGTGCCTTCTGAAATAATGCATCTCCAGTGAAGCATTATTTATTAGCAAGTTTGATTTTTCACAGTCTGGATGTTTGAGCCTTTCTATTAGGAATTTCCTCTCTTACAAAAGACAGCTCTCTTCCAATAAAACCATACCCTATAGCTTTATAGGTACAAATACAAAGGAATAAAAACACATTCTGAATCCTTATGATGAATATGCATACTAGCCTCAGCAGGCTTACCTATAAATACAGAACTAAGGAAAAGAAGTTGTAGCATTATCTTTTGGATATTAAGCTTCCAAAGACATTGCATTAATGTGTTATTTTTTGTATTAACAACAACATATCCCTCTCCTTTTTCTCACTATTGGAGTTTGGTTCAAAGCTTTATCTATTTTCAGTAGAGCTTTGACAACTAGGACAGGCCTTTGGGCATTATCAGCTAGTTTTGCAAACAAATTTGATTTGTATGCCATCATTATTACAAGATGGTATATAATGAATAAGAAATATACTATCTAATTTTTCCAGCATGCATCAATCCAGAGACGTAACCCGGAACAAACACATAATTTCAGCTGATATCTTAGTTGACTTTGCTCCAAACCAGATGATGAGTCTTTGCCACAGAAAGCTATCGAGGACAAATTTGTGGGACAAACATCAAGCTGTCACAAAAATGTTTCAAAACTACTTTAAGATATTGCCCTAGAGAGTAGCCTCAGATGTTATTTATAAAGGGGTAGATCTTCTTCATTCAGCACAAGCAGCTCCATCATAAAAAACCACCAAACCAAAAAAACCACACAGCAATGAACTACTCACATGGGTAAAGCAAAGTGGATGTAATGCCCATTTGTATTTTTCCTGCTGTGTAACCTAGAAGTTGCTTGTCTCTGGCTTCTCACTTACGGTCAAGTTTATCACCCCAGGCCTAATCCTAAGAAGATGCTGAACTTCCTGAAAGGTCCTGAAGAAACACAGCCTCCATCTGACTTGGCTGGATCAGGCCTGTTGAGCAACTGAACTAAGAATATGACAAATCAGGTATACAATCCTGGTATCATAAAATATGAAACCGAAACTATTCCCTGGTGCTTTCCTGTAGACCACATGTTTTTAAACCTTAAAAAGATTTATTTCCCACTTTTCATGCATAATCTGCCATATTCATTATTTGAAATATCCCATAAAGAGATTAAATAGGAATTAAAAGTCTGGAAGCACCATATCCATCACTGTGGTACAAACTGGTGCTGAATTCTAGATGTCATTTAGCCTTGTGTGTAAAGGCAGTGGCCGTTTTCACTTTGTTTCACAAAGAATAAGGAAAACATAATACAATACCCCAGAAGACTTTCAGAGGTGTTTTTTTCCCCTCCAAATAAAAGGGTGGATGATAAAGCTACACACACCTTTTAATCTTCCACTTAGGGTTTTTACACATATATTCCCTGGCAAAAACTCCAGGGTCTTCTCTCCCCCCTCCCCTTCTTTCAGCCCCTTTCCTGCCATCTCCCTTGCTATAACTCAGCTAACCCAACAGAACCAGTCAGTTTTAAATTTCAGTTGGGACCCCGGTGACCTGTTAATGAATCTACAGAGAGGAGAAAAACTCACAGTGTTGAGTTATGCCTGGTGTTGCTAGCTGACTTGGAGTCAGAAATGCTTGAAGCGTTAACGTAATTGCAAGAATGTGAAAAATGAAGCGTTGGGCTCCTGAGCAAAGCGAAAGGTCAAAGCAAGCCCTACACAAAACAAGTCTCTGGAAGATGGCCTCATTAGACCATTAAATCAGCTTCTTCTTTTTCTCCTTTGTAAGATGTTTAGTGTGTTTTATTTTTATTATTGGATATATTTAACTCTTTCCAGGGCAGGGGGAAAGTTGATCAGACCACCTATATAATTACTAAATTCTGAAATAGTATTACATGGCATTGATCTGCATTTGCGGATCTGAACTGGGATAAAGTCAATAAATGCTTGGTAGATTACAGGTCACTAGTACTTTAGTTTGCTAGATGATCAATATGTTGCATAGCTTAGTTTTCTGTTGAACAAGTGAGGTGACATGTTAAGAACAACATAGACACTCACCACTAATAAAATTAGGATAATCTTTCAACATTTACTGCCTGAAGGCCCTTTCTTTAACTCTTTCAATGCCAGCATGTTTCTAATAATACTACAGATTGACTAACTTAACCCTTTGGATGCCAAAGGGCAGTCATGCACTGTCGTGCAGACTGTCCTCCATAAACAGAGAAAACAACTACACCTTTGTTTGGTTCTAACTTTAAGAATTATGGATGGATTCTACTGCGTAATAAATACATCTATCTCATGCAGAGAAAGTCTGCAAAAATAAGGTTATCACTCCCCCAATTCCTTTTCATCTGCCTCCCGCTCCCCCACCCTGAAAAAAAAAAAAAAAAAAAAAAAAAAAAATCACAAGCTGCATATCATAGACTTAAGGCAAAAGCAGAGACCCCTTGAAACAGTGTTCCCAAGAGCCAGAAAAGTCAGACTTTAGTTTGAATCAATCTCTGCTGCCACCAGGCATCAGTGCAGAACACCATAAGTTGCTAAAGTCACCCAAGACTCTCTAATGAGCTCCCATTCCCAAGGAAACCTTTGGGGCAGGTGGAATAATTGAAAAAGCATTTGTGAAAGGTCTTGACAAAACTGCAGGGAAGCCAAGTTGACCCAAATAGGTAACTGGACCAGAACAGCTCAAGAGGGCATCTACCCATCTTGGCATTGCCTGGGACTGACTCACTGCCAGTTCACAAGTCATAAAGTAAACTCTGTCTCTCTCAAGGAAGGGTAAGGAAAATTCAATAGAGGCCTCCCTCTCTTTAGTCTTTCCCAGGGTTGAGAGGGGGAGAGCAATCCAAAGCTGTCTCCAATGGGAATTTTGCTGGTGCTGTAGGATCATACATCTTTCAGCTGCCAGCAGCTGAGTGGAATGCTGATTTGCCACTGGACAACTGCTTCCCTTTGAAAGGCCCAGCTGAGCACAAAGGGAAGCACACTAGCGATGTTTCATCCTGCTCGACTGGGCAGCACTTGTGGCTGATTTGGTCCTTCAGCAGTCGTTCCCCTTCTGCAGAAATCAGCGTAACAGGTTTGTTTAAATCATATATATTACCAGAAACCTCAGTCTCCAACAGGAAGTCGGTATAGTTATCATCACCTACTTTTTCTTATACTTAGCAATATTTCTTGAGCAACCTGAGTCATGTGACCAGGGATCGGAGACTAGTGAAATGGAAGATCCCTGGATGTCGATACAGGGGATTTCTTTATATCAAGCATGGCTTGGTGAAGAAACAATTTTAATTTCTAAGGGGCTGCTGGGACAGAGTGAAGATACAGGTGTGAGAAAATTTCTTACCTAGGGGTGGAATGAAAACACTGTGGCAGATGATTCAGAAGAATCATTTTTAAGTACACAAGTTATCATGTGCTATGCCAAGCATCTTAGCCACAATACACAATGTAAACATTTGATCATCAGTAAAGTCCATGGCCAGCTAATAGACATAACACCAATTTGCTGCGTAGCAGTCAAGCTCTCCCTTTCATTAGCTGCTGAAGCTGTAATAGTTCATGCTGGGCCTCCTACAGCTCCAATCCAACCACACAGGAAAAAAAACCCCGTGTGACTCATGTTGGAGTTGGATCACACCCTGTGCCATGGCTGCTTTCTATCAGCAATAAGATTACAAATGTATAAACAATTCATACAAATAGGAGACAAACCCAAACCACTCTACTAGAAACAAACTTTGCAAGTTCCTAGAATTGCAACGGGTACGACACCAGATCGTGAGACAGACGAGGGGATCTAGCTCCGTGCCAAGTAGTGGGCCACGTGAGAGACATGATTTCCTGTCTCTGCTCCACCACCTAAGCGTGGCAAATACCATGGTGGCAAGCAGCCTGCAGCACAAGGCTAGTCACGGCAGCTGTAGCCCCAAAGGCTGCTCCCCTCTCCAGTGCTGGAATCCCGCATGGCTAGTTGGATGGCAGACCTGTCAGCTGGCTCTGTGTAACCCCCAGGCAGGGGAAACAGTGGCAAAATGCTGCAGAAGCATGAGATGGAGGAAGCATAAGATGTGATAATGGTAAGGTCTCACTCACTAGCGGAGGCTTACCCAGTTTACAAAGAAAAATGAGAACGGAAGCCCACCTTAAACTTTGATCTTAAATTTATTCTGAGTCAAAATTCAAGAATGACAGTACCATCTTCACCCAATTCTTAGCACTGGAGGCTTGATTCTTATACCTTCTGGAGTCACTTATACTTCTAATGAGCAAGTGTAAAACACCATCATATCAGAATGACAGCCTTTGACACTCACTCAGCATGGATACAGATGACCACACACAAGGTGCAATGCAGTAGGAAGTAAAACAAAAAAAACCCTGAAATAATAACCAAACCTCCTGAACCCTTGAGAAGGCTTCACTGTAGATCCAGCAAAGGTTTTGCAGTTCAGGTACGTCTATCTCTATTTACCATCCCAAATTTAGATTTTCAGAAGCAGAAACAAGTCCGTACAAGCAAACATTGCAAGAAACATTTTTCTGGTTTTTTTCTTCTACTTCATATAATTTAGAAGCTTCGTAACTCCAGAAAGGACTCTCTTCCCCAACTATAACTACAGGTTAAATTCTCTGTCTACAATCCAGCTCAAACAACTGCATCACAGCTGGAGAGTATGCCTGTCATTATATTTACTTACACCACACAAAAATAAACTGTAGATAACCAAATTTGTAAAGGAATTGGCAGAACTAATCAATTGTTATTACAAAGCTTGTTTGAAGATTAGATATTTCACTTTGAAATAATAATAAAATGCAGCTAAGTGGGTTAGAAAAAGGAAATACCATCTCCCTAAGTTACAGCTGATTATACTGCAAGTCTGCCACTCCATGTTTACTCTAAGGCAGATGTACTGATATAATAAAAAAAGCTGGAGTTATTTTAGTCATGCCTACTTTGCGGAGGGAAAAAGTTTGACCTTTTACCTTGCTCGCTGCTGTTGTCTCCGCTCTGGGAAGCATGGCCCCCACTGGAGGGCCCCGGTGTGCCTGCCGAGTGCGTTGAAGTTGCATCATCGTGGTCTCTCCAAGATGAAGGATTCTGGTGTCAGAGTGCCAAGGAATTTTTTCCACAGTTCCCATTCCAATAGCAAATGAAGAACAGAAAGAAAACCGGGAGAAGAGGGGAGGAGGGGGGGGAAAAGTATACACATTAGCATTTTTGAAATGTGCCAAACATTGATACTGTTTGCACAGTGTAATAATTCATCAGCAAAGACAAGCAGAGGAGGTACAAAGATTTACTTGGTAAAATAAAGGACAGATTTTTTTCCCCTTTTTAAACTTTCTAGAGAGTTGTCTGGATTTAATTGTTTGAATAATACTGCAGAATAATATTTCAGGGGAGAAAAAAAAATAATTTAAGTTTCTCAGTGAGCTATACAGGGGGGCCATAAGGACAGCATCAACCTGCACAGTTTATGTCACTAGGTGTTCGCATTAGGAACGTAATAGCTGATATGCAAACTATCTCCCCACATGGTTTTTTTTTCCCAGACTGACTAGAGGTGGCAGGGGAGAGGAAGAGGAGGGAAACTGTTTTGAGAAGTAGAAGAGAACACGCATGGGAGAGGAGCATGTCCTCACACCCTACCCTTTCTCTCATCCATTTGAATGCTGGAAAAACTTTAAGCAAATGCAAAGTTGCAAGGGGAAAAGCAAGCTTTCTTTGAAAGACATTATATACCAGGAAAGATGGTTCCTCGCCCCCCACCACCACCTTGATATGACACATTTCAGAAGATTTTCTAGAGGTATTGCTCTAACAGTTCGCTTACAAGTTTTGTCAAGAATAACTACCAGGTGATTATATAAAATAACATGTATAGTGGTTTTTTTTATGTAATTCTTTCTACATTACTATGCATAAAACATGACAAAAGGGAACACGGAAGACAGACATATGAAGTTTGCAAAACTTGGCTAAATAAGACTTCAACTACTGTACTTTAGTCACATAATTCATGCACACTTTCTAATTTATTGAGTATCGGTTTTCCCGAAGCAAGAGGCTGCTATTTAAAACGATAAGTGAGGAAAACTTAATGCTACAGTTTAGTGCTACTTTGCTGAGTGTATTCTCCTCCTATCCTCCTCCCCTTTCCTGATCATTCCCAATACCCTGCTGTTGCTTAAAGGAAAACAGGAATTCTACTGTACAGGAAGAGCTTTATCAGCACCACATGAAGGCAGGCAAGAGATGGAATTTCCTCTGGCAGAAAAGGAGAGCAAGAACACATGAAACAGATCAGACCAGGGGCTGGACCTGCATTACTTGTCACCTGTATGTGACAACTTAAATCAAGCGCATTATAATAATTCAACAACGAAACAAACAAAAAATGCCCTCTAAAAAAGAGAAAGTTATTCCTTCTTAGGTTTGACTGTGTTTTAAATCTGCATTGCAAAATAACACTGGACTATTAAAGCACGAGGAGATCCTGAAAGCAGCAAGTGACAAGTTTGGATAAATTATTTGAGTAGGACTGATTCTGACCTCATCTACCCCAATGTGTAGTAGGAATAAGTTCAACAAAATCAACTGATTTACCCATTGTAAAATTCAGTGTAAGTGTGATTGGAATCAGGTCCCAAAATATATATTGAAACATCTCAAAGTAATCTCCTAGCACTGATTAGTACCACATGCTCTATAGCAATACAAAATAGAACTGCCAAATAACGGCTTGCTACAATACCCAGCAACATAAATCTAATGGGCCCAACCCAGATCACAGCAGAGACAAAGGGAAGACCCCATGACTCCAACAGGCTCCCAGTAAAGCCCTAGGTGACCAAAGGGTAAGAAGAATCCAAATCCCCTTCAGCTTACACAGACACACACATGTGTACTTATATACACAGTTCCATGTCAGGAAGATGGGAGTAAAATCAGAAGATGGGCCAGGAGCTGAAATTCGCCTAACCTGTCAGCGCAACAGACAGCGTGACAGCACTTACAGCATAAACCCACCACCCCTTCCAAAACCTAGAAAACTGATCTACTTTTCCTCACACAGAACTGCGACAGGAAAAAAAACTCAACAAACAGTAGTATTTTATATTCACTGAGGTTGTTGTATTAATTAAGTCTTAGAAATCACTATTAATACTGTAAACCCCCAAAATTTCATCAAAAAAAATATTTTACCATCATCTCACAGAGTCAGGTGGAAAGAAGCACACAAAGAAAGATGTGAAGCCTTGAAAGTTCAAGCAGCCCAGATGTTATTAAAAAAAAAAAAACCACAGAAAAGTTGAAAATAAGGTTAGCAAAAAGTTCAGATGGAAATAAAATGCAAAAATGGAGCAAGTTTCTTTACAGCCTGGATTAAAACATAGTTGTGCCTATGAGCTGCTCTTTTTATCTCTGAGTTAGGAAGCCACTCAAATAGCTTCAAGCTGAAGGCAAACAGCAGACAGGAGCTCTTCAGCCCTCTGCAGCCTCTCAGCGTCAGCTGTTTGCCGGATGGTAATCAGATAAAGAGCTAGAAGAAATACATGAAAAAGGAAAGAAACAATAGCATAGCATGAGTTTAGCCCTCCAACAACATCAGGCTGGAACCTTCTTTTAGAAAATGTAATAATTGCAACATGTTCACCTAGGCTAAACTTTTCAGGGAACACAGTGAGTTATGTTAATTTTATGCACTGCAGGCTCTCAAGCTGGCTGCTGTTGGATCTTCTTATCACACATAGGAAAATTACAATAATTAACTGGTAACACCTCAGCTATGTTTTAAGGCAAATGTCATCCAAAACCTATCATACAGTATTACAAAAGCTAGACCAGCCTGTTTCAAAACCATAATGATTTGGAAAGGATCAGTGAATAAGACGTCCCACAGCTGAAAACATTTTCTGTCTCTATCAGGCTGAGTTGGTCTTGACCCCAGTTTGTAGATCCCGTTTTAAAAAAATAGACTGTATTGATTGGGAATTCAATGTATTTCTTGTGACACAGTTTTCTTGAGGAAGCAATTCGACAGAATTTTGTTGAAGGACAGAAATAGTAAGATGGGATATTTACAAGATGCGACAGTAGAATGTTGGAAGAATTTGAAAGGGAGGGAAACAGCTAGGCTTTAATATTATAAAAAATGACAAATAACTCTTAAGGGTGGAGTTTACAGCCTCATAAAAAGGCAGCATTCTTTTGCTTTGGACTAAGATCATTGTACGTGTCAGTGAACTTCTCTTTTTCTCCCCTAGTCTGTTTCCAACTTTGCATCCCTCAAGAAAAACTTCTTGGCCAAATGCCTAATCGTAAGTAGTTACTTTATGTATGTCTTCACAAAAAAAAAACAGGACCAAATGACACACCTTAAGTGTACTTCACTGGAAACACTTTATTGGTGTAGTTTAGATACCTGAAGAGATCCTGGTCTAAAGCCTGCTAACATTAATTGTCATTTTTCTATTAATTTCAATGATATTTTTGTTAGGCTGTCACTCTGTAAAAAAACAAAAAGAAACAAAACAAGCAGAAAACCAGATAGCTTTAGATAAAATACACAAACTGTTAGCATGGCTTCTCATATCTCCTTGCAAGTTTAGCAATACACTTTGCAGAAACGAAGAGTATGGATGATGTCTGCCAAAAATGCAATTGCCTGGTGTGTGTACATGTGCATACTATAAAATTTTCACACACATATGACCTAAACTAATGCCAGATATCATAGAAGGTAAACAGCACACATGTATCCCCAGTAGTTTTAATAATTGGGAGTCAAATATGGTGCTCCTCTTGCTCTTACCTAATTGTGTTAAAGAGCAGTGTTACCAGGAGAAAAGCAGTGAATACTGAGTAGAGCACAATAGAAGGAGATGGAAAATAGATACAAGAAGCTAGGTCTCCAGGGGCAGTATTTTCTATTTGCTGGGCTACAGACTCGCAGCTGATAATGCAAGTTGTAATTAATATAAAAGCAGGAGACAATATGGGGAAAGCTTGTACTAGCAGGGCCACAGGAGATCACTCTGCTGCTATCCACTGTTTCTCATTTACACACACAGCCTTCCCTAGAAAACACAATTTTGCCAGTGTTTTTTCCCTTGAAAGTTAAAAAAAAATTGATTTAGCACCACCATTGAATTTTGCTAAATCTAGCAAAGAGCAACAGAAAGGACAAGAGTCTCCTGGTATACAAAGCAAATCTGATGCGTGACTCTTTTCTTGATGCTGCAAATCTGGTGGAAACTGTAAGAGTCTTTAACTGTTTTAACAAGGATTTCTTGAACAGAGATGTTGTAACAGATAAATTTGATATAGGATAACCTTCTGTTAAATTGCAGTTCTTACTTTGTATGCCTAGAATTTTCACTGGGCAGTCTGGCTAATTTTTTGTGAGTGTATATAGTCCCGCTAGGGCTGATTCTGATCTCACACTGCTTTTTATGGTGATATTAAAGACTCAATTAACCATAAGGAATTTGCTTCTTATTTATAACTGGGAAGTAAAATCAATCAGGCCAGCTGATACCCATGTGAGCAAGCTGAGCAGGATTTGGCTCACAGACATTAACTGAAGTTTTAAGTATAGAACTGTGACAGGATCAGGCCCTTACCTCTATCACATGGAAATGGACAAAATCATTGATCTTGCAGGATCAAATAAAACACAACTTACTTCCATAAAAGAAACTACAATGGCTATAGAGCTCATTCTCTGTGAAGATGATTGGACTCAAAGGTCTGGAGGTTGCTCTGGTAAATTAATTTTGCAAACACAAAACTAAACTGAACTACTGATACAGATGGCATTTCCCACCCCCCACCCCCTCCCAAACATAAGCCAAACCCTGCTCACCTTGTTCTTACAAGTAACACCTGTGAAAACAGTGGAACGACTGATGTGATTGATACCACAAAAATCTGTGTCTAGGTACCACCATATATAAAAAGATGCCAGACATAGAAACCTATGCACATACATACACATGTGTTTCTGTGTGTGCATCTGTGTCTGTCTAAGTTTTGTACGTATAAGGTTCAGGATGGTATCTTAGAGACTGTTGTGGAGTGCAGTAATAATAAACTTACTGTGTAAAGAAACATTCAATGAGTAAATGAGCCATGAAAAACTCCAATTTGACATATGTGTGTTTTCTAAAAAAGACCTCTCCTGATATTGCTAAGGTTTATTTTCTTACAGATGCATATTTAGTACGATAACTTTTTTGTATCAGAATTACACAATTTAAACAAAACACAGGCATTGTGGCATTCCAGATATTTGAGTGAGTATGTATATATGTATGTACAACTTTAATTCTTGTCCCTTGATTTTGGATTTGAGGAAAGAGTCAGTCAGGATTTTTGATGCTTCTAGAACGTGGCAACGTTCTGAAAAGCTGCGTGCTTTGTATTTTCCAATTAAGGTTGAAATCAGACGTGTTATCCACCTGTCAGCAAGGAACTAAAACCTGAAAAATCAAGGGGTTGTGGTTTTTTTAATTGTCCTTCTATGTCATTCTGTGTGGCTACACTTCAGCTAGACTGATAGACAACTCAAACTAAAGAGGGAACACCGGTGTCAAATAGGTAGCGAAATACATTGTTGGTTCAGTTTGAGAGAGCCCAGTTTAAAATTCAAACACTCAGATTTGAGCTGTAGATTACCTTAGACAGCAGAGTACCTTACCCACCAAAAAGAGAAAATACACAATGTGCTCTACAGTCTCGAAAAGTTCCTGATGTTCCTTGCCCCTTCAGAAAACACAGGGCCTACGTAACACCCTAAGTAGTCAGCCACATACCAAGAAATTTGGTAATTAAAGAGAAAAAGTTGCCTTATTATTATTGCAGTTAGCTACTTATTTCCCCTTCTGACACACTACAAACAGGCAGGGCACCTCTGGGGTCTGATCCTGCATTTCTGGCATACTCAAAACTCCCACTGAAGTCTGTCAAAGTGTGGCATACCTGGAGACCGCAGCATCAGGCCCCAATTACTTCCTCATTACTTGGTGAAATCTTACCTAAAGATTTAATTATATAACTGGAACAGATCTGTATTACCCTATTTTTATTTCTTTCTCATCTGCAAGATGACAAGAATTTTCACAGACCATTCTTCAAGCAGAAATATTAAAGAAATGTAAAATGTCTGGATGTCCAAAAGTACAGAATGAAAGTATCCTCTCACTGGAGAGCTGAAAGGTTTAATACTCAGACTAATATTTCTCTTCTACAGCTGAGGCATCGGATTTCTAATCTGTCAACAGTCCTTTTATAAAAAAGAGATGTATGTATCTTTCCATCCATTTTTAATTGTATTTTATAAATGATGATCTGTATATTATTACCTCTGAGCTGCAAATTGACTAGAACATATAAACAAGTATCAAAAAGACTGAGGCCTTGATCCTGCTCCCGTGACAGCCAGTGGAAGGACAGCCATAAATTTCTATGGGAGAATTACTAGGCTTCAAAGTAGGTTTGTGCTAAAGGAAAAATTGTGTGGCACCAGGTGAAGCCAGGTACGTAAGAAATGTAATTAAAGTGCAAAAATTTTATCATATGCTTGAAAAAGTTTAAAAATGTCCAAATTTTACAAGCAGTAGGTTTTCCAGATTTGAATAGCTTGAAGGGGGGAGGGAGAAGGATTTGTTGGCAATCTCCATAGATATTTTCGACTGAACACAGAATGCAGGATAGGGCCCACAATGCTCCACAATGTTTATATTGAACAATAATAAATTGTCTGTGCTGGGAAACTCAATTTGAACTGCAGCTGGAAAGGTTTCTTTCCTCCTTTCTTCGCCCCCCACCCCCAGCTGATCTGGTTCAGCCAGGGCATAGCCGTAATTACCTTCTTTCCATCTACAGCTAATACCTTAGAGCAATAAAAAAATATGAGGGTGTTAAAAATTCAAACACTAATTATGGGCTGTTATATTTACTAAACACAGTAGAGTAATAACAAAAGTTTCAGCTTCTTGTGGCCAGCGCTGCACTATTTGATGTACCAAGTCCCTGGACCCTTTACACTTACTGTATTACATAACAGTTAATAGCACACTAAAATAAAATTCGATAAACACATTTATTACCAAACGCATAGAGCACAACCACTTACAGCTGTCTCCTTTTTCCAGCACAGGTATATCTCTGAAGAGTTCATTCCTTTGTTGATTTTGGTTTTGGTTTCCAGTTAAGGTATATAAATAGGAGAGCAGTAGATTTTGGAAAGGGAAGGATGCACTATCTGAGCACCCCATTTAAAGTCTTATGGTAAATTAGCCAAACCTACAATCCCTTCTGTTACTTTCCCTTATGCCTGTTTTCGGGTCTAGCAAAGGAATCAAGCTACGAGCTGCCTTAGTTCCTAGTTCAGCACTGCCACTGTCACCGCTAACCACCCCTCGCGCTCACATTAAACACACACAGTGTAGTTTTATACCACCTAATAAGAATAGAGGTGTATGGATTTTTGGGGTGTCAAACAGCTGTCACAAACTGTCACCTCCACAAGAGAAACCTTGGCACACAACAAATTATCCTGCACTTCTTTTTGGCTATCATTATTCATAGCCAATCAGTTGAAATGCTCCTAGTATTTCATGTGCAAATAAAACCACGAGGGGAAGACCCGTGGATCAGAATAGTGGGCCAATACATAAAACAGAGGAAACAACATGCTGTCTCTGTCCTTCTGAAGTGGCTCATCATCACCCCTGCACCAACTTTCACCAAATGAGATCTAGCCTGAGGCTATATATTAAATATGCATATCAAAGCAAATGAAAAAATAAACCTGGAGAGTCAAATTGGACAAATTTGCATGCTTGAACTGCTACGTTTTCAGGTAGATGCTACCAAATGATAGCTCATTTTTTTATAGTCTCGCATGTTTATATTAGCCATTTTTTAAAGCTTTTTCTTCTTTATGAATAGAAGAGGATTTCTTCCTGCTGGAACCTTGTACAGTGCAAATATAAATGTGTACACACAGAGTAATTCGACTAAGCTATAAAAAAGTGTTAAAGTTTTGTTGGGAAAACAAGATAATATATAAAAAAAAATCCAATAAGGAGACACATTTCCCAAAACGCATGAATAAAATGTAACTATGTGATACAACTCTTCATTTCCCAGTTGGTGTTCTGGTTGCACAAATTATTGCTTCCTTTCAAAACAAATAGCAGGGGGCTAAAGTAAAAATGTTATAGCTCAAATCTCCAGGAAATAAAAGGCTTTAAATTATAATACCCAATGAAGTGGTAAACCCTAATGGGTGCAAGATAAATGGGTTGTCATATTTATTTGAGTTCATTTTTTGGGCCACAAAAGCAAGAGGAGATTCTTCTTATGGAAGATAATAGTTATCAAATTATCAAAATGCTAACCCCCTCTACCCCTGTCCTATCATTGTGTGTGAATTTAAATATTATAATGGAGCACTGCAAATTGGCTTGAGCATTCGCCATCTGCCAGAACCCTAAACAGGCTAGTTTATCTAATCTCTTCAATATAAACATAAGCATGCTCCATTTCTACACTTCCACTTGAAACACACTCTTGTAAAGAAACTGTGCTGAAGAAACATGTACTTTTTTTTTTTTTCTATTGCTCTGAATTATGCACAATGACCCTCTATCTTTCAGGTTGACACTCATTTCAGTTTCTTTTCTAATACTCTCCCAGAATAGTTATGCACGTGAATTTAGGGTTGTAAAATGCCATAAACCAAATATTTTTGAAATAATATCATGCCTCATGTAGTTTATTATCTACATGCGAGATAGCTGATAAGCAGAGAAACTTTCAGGAACCTCTGCATGCATATTTTTTTTTCCTCTCAAAATAATAGATTTAAAATGTAACACATCGCAAAAACCTTGTCCTGCAATGTTTACCGAATACAAATGAGAAAATGAAAGCTAAGGCTTGGGTCCAAAAATATTTCCCGAGCTCTGTAACTAAGCAGTGCCAGAAGGGGGGCATTTAGAAGAATTTATTATTATTTTATCTCCCAATTCAGCCTCAGTCCAGGTCTAATGTAATTATCAAATACACATACAAACAACATGTTTTCAAAGGAAACAAAAGCTCCTAGAAAGCTCATTCTCCCTGGGCTTAGAGCTACTCTTCTTAACACACTGGGAAATAAAGGCAGGCGCCTGTGCAGAAAGCATGGTTAACTTCACACCGGGTGTTAAATTAATATTTCAACCGCTAAAATATTAGACTGTATCATTTAGATTATGAGTTCAATTGAATCTAAAACTGTGTAAACCCCTTTTCCCCCCAGGGATGCGTTCCTATAAATAAACTAGAGTTCACACCCACTCTTTTTAACCAGAGCTATTCCTTCCCTTTTCTGTGGTACCAGCTGCAATCTTTCCCTTCACATCCCGAAGTCTCCCCGCATCTACATCTTTTGAAGGATCACAAGAGCCGCTCCAAAACCCGGAAAAACAAAGGCACTCTCCTTACCACGCACACCAACGTTCAGTCCTACACACATAACACTAATTCACCAACTCCTCAAGTGTTAAAATCAACCGCTAACCTACGGTTACTCAATCATCATTCTCTCCAGCTTTCTGTAATACATTGTTAATAATTGCTTCATCAAGGTTACTGTCTTTTATTATGAAGATGCTTCAGGCGTTTGGCAATAAGTCCATATTCTGACAATAAGTTGCTATAAAGCACAAGCATTGGAAACTCTAATGTGCTAACCCCTTTTTTTTAATGCAATGTAGTATTGCCAATAATTCTCATCACTTGTCATCTCCACGAGAGGGGAGGGGGGAGCAAATCAGCAAACTTTCTCCCTAACTTTCTTGTCTCTGTTTCCTTACACTGCTGTATTGATTACAGAGTTAGCAAAGGGGAAGAGAAAGCACCGATCCCCACACCAAAAACGACAGTGTGCTACCCCTCCAAGGCGCCCAGACCAGGAAACTTTACAAACCATTGCAAACTTGCTGCTTTACAGATGGAATCAGAAGGAATCTTTTGCATTTTTACAACTTTACAAAGCGAGAGGGAAGAAAGGAGGATCCTAGCTTGCAAGAGGTTAAAGTAGTAATAATACTACTAGAAGACAACAGCAGCAAAACAATGAAATCTGGGACAGGTCCTCTAAGCAGGTTAAAGTCTTAAGAAGTGCCATAAAGAAAGCAGAACTTACATGATCGGCTAGATTTGTGGAAGATCCTGAGAGTTCTTCATGGTCTGATTTGGAGCTGCCATCCCTTTCATCAATAACGAGGTCTATTGGCATTTTTCCTTTCAAACAACTAATGTACCGATGGCAGAAGTTATCGCACAATTCATGAACCTGAAAACAGTAACAATGATAGTATCAATAATGGCAAAATATCGGATTGCAACTTTTTTTTTTTTGGTAGCAAGAACAACCCTCTGATCTTCTCCACAAGTAACTCTAATTAAGGGGCACAATAGTTGAAGGCAAGGAAACAATAGAGAAATTGTTGCAGCACATATTATTCTCTAGAGACTTGCTGCAGCAACAAGTTAGAGAGATAGATAGTGGGCTCAGTCTGGTGTGCAGAGGAAAATCCGATTTGATGATAACATCAGAACGCTGGGAGCTGGACCCAAGCGGTATCGCTGGAGCATACACAGCCCAGACAGGTACAACTAGTCACTCGGGACCGGATCAGTTTAAACCAGGGCTAAAAAAAGGTCTAAGTGGCCGGGAGTGGTAAAACGAAGCTACTCGCTGAGGCTGTGGGAAGAGCCGCTCTCGTCCCAGGGCACAGCCCCCTCCCCACGCCGCGCAGGGGCCCCCTGCCTCTCCCAAACATCTAGTGCTTGCTTGGGGTTAATGTGCCTGCCAGAGCTGAGGACAGGCAGGAGTGCTTTCATTTCTCTTTTTGTTCAACATGTTATTTCCGAGCCAGGGAAAGAGCTTCTACTGAGGGAAGGGGTAAGAAGGATGAAAGGGGTTTAATAATATTAAATATTGAAATTAGGCAGGGGAAAAAAAAGAAAAGAAAAAAAAAGCCGGGCTGGGCTGGGCATGGCTGTCGAGTGTCATATGTTCTGATGGCACAGGTTACGGTATCACACTGTGTTTCCCCTGTCTCCTCTGGCCATGTTTACAAATCAGCCCAAACAGTCGGGGGGGGGGGGGGGGGGGGCAGAGGGGCCCAGGGAGGGAACGGCTTGCCCCCCGCCCACCTCTGAGCCTCTTACCTTTTCTAATTCCAAAAGGTGAAACCTTAGTACTTGTATTGCTTGAATCATCTGCAAGAAAGTTTTGAGTAAGGGGTTAGGTGGGAGACAGGCGCAGGGGAGCTGCGCAGAGCTGCGAGCCCGAGCGGGCCAGGGGGAGAAAGGGACTGTCAAGGCGCGTAGCCATTACCCAGGATTTTAGCTCATTGGTCATGCTTGAACAATTTTGATCAACTTTAACCTAAGCGCTCGATTTTTATCATATTTATTACAGGAGCGGTGATTAGTGCTTTATTACCGCGATCTTGGAGAAACCCTCTTCCCCCTCTCCTGGCTCCCTCTCAGCACCCCGGCCCTCACCCCTGAGGGTCCGCAGAGGAGTCAAACACACGCTCCCACCCACCCCCTCACCCGCAGGAGAAGAGGGGAGGGGATGGGGATGAATAATTTGGCATCTTTACAAGCGGATTTAGGCACTTTGAATATTGAAATCGTTCACATTAGCAAAAGAATTAGTTAGAAATCTCCAGCTCTCTCTTCTTAAGCAGTTATTTCCCTCACTTTAGCTTCCCGTGGCTTTCAAACACAGCTTTGCAATGCACTGGGGCTGGCGGGTCTGCCCTGGCTCACTTTAAAAGTGCAGCTCTTTGAAGCCTCTCGCCGGTGGCTCCCAGCTCCCGGCTCCCCCTGCCCAGCCCGCGCAGCCAGGGAGCCTGGGCCGGCAGCGGCCCGCCCCGCCGGCCCGGGCGGCGGAGGGCGCTTGCCGGCAGCCGGCGGTGGGGTCGGGGTCGGGGAGGGCGGGAGGGGAGCGGGGCAGAAGGGCCAGCAGGCCTTACCAAATTGTCCAACTCTGGATTTGAAGAAAAAAGTGGTTTTTCAGCGCGGACCTGCAGGGAAAAGGAATAGCGGCGTGAACTACAGCTTCCCTCCTCAGCCCTGTAACCGAACCACTCGAAGGGAATAATAATAATAATAATAATAATAATAATAATAATAATAATAATAATAATAATAATAAGCCCCCCCTGTGACCAAACCAGCCGGTGCAGGCCAGGCCCGAACCGGGCTGGGCACACCGGAACCTCCTGCGCTGCGCGCAGGGGCCCGCTCCGCCGCCGCCCGTCCCGCCGCAGCAGCCCGGCGCCCGGATCCCCGGCCTCTCCCCGCGCCCGCTGCCTCCCGAACTCGGCCGCAGCCACATCTCCCTCGCGTTCGTGCGGGCGGGCGCGGGCCGGGGCTCCCAGCCCGGCAGCGCGGAGGGGCTCCCGGCGGAGGAGGGTCGGGGCCGGCCGGGCCGCCAACGCGCACCCACGCCGCCCCCTCCCGCCCCCCCGGCACGGCCGAAGAGGGGGCGCGGGGGGGGGGGGCTGCGGGGGGGGGGGGGGGCTGCCCCCTGAGAGCGGCCGGCCGTGCTGGTCGGGGAGCTGGGGAGGTGGCGGGAGCGCTGGGAAGGGCTGGGGGCGGGGGGAGAGGTGCCGGACCTGTTTGGCGAAGACGGCGATGTCCTCGTTGAAGGAGTCGGAGGAGCAGACGTCCCCGCCGGCCACGCCGGGCTCCCGGGGCGTGCAGGTCGCCAGCTCACACTTCTCAAAGACCAGAGCTAAGAGGGGGAACAACGGGTGCCTACCGGGCAGTGGCACACAAAGAGAGGGGAGGGGGTGGGGGAGAGGGGGAAAGAAGAGCTCTAGTCAACAAGTATTTATTTTAAAAAAATGCACGGACACAC
Organism: Falco punctatus; assembly: GCF_963210335.1. Lineage (NCBI taxonomy): Eukaryota > Metazoa > Chordata > Aves > Falconiformes > Falconidae > Falco > Falco punctatus. The sequence goes on from NC_137587.1 coordinate 17,356,269, forward strand.
GGACACACGGACACAGCCACAGCCACGCTCTGCAGCCACGCAGTATTGCTTCGGGCAGAGCAAGGGAGCGTAACGTTTTGAAACAAAAACGCTGGGTTTGGTGGTGGCGGTGTGGTTTGGGGTTGGGGTTTTTTCCCCCTTTTTGAAATTGCCATGTCCGAGCCACATCCCCCGTGCGATCCCCACAGATGAGGACAAAAGTGACCTCCTCTCCAAACACATCAGGCACCAAACACGCTCACGCAGGCAGCAGCTCAGCTGGGAATCTTCACTTTTCGCCACAGCTTAAAATAACGCGAAACCTGGAAGATCCCATCCCTACCCTCCAGCTATGACCTAAAATGAGAAGCACGGCTAGGCAAACTGCAAACTACTTAATACGTAATTTTATTTTTCAAGGGGCCTGCTAACAAAAATGTGGTGAAGTTTCCTGGCTTAGGAAGCACACCCAAGTAAAATACCAGCTGTCCAGATAAGTGAGCTGGGGAGGGGGTGGAGGGAGGGAGCACTTCGCAAAATATTTTCCCATAGTTGGTGTAGTCAGGAAAAAAAATATTTTATCTGCGTGCTAAGTAGTAAGCATGCATTTGCCTCTTCTCCCTTTTGGTGCCTGCTCAAGGCCCCACACTGTCATAGATGTTACTGTCTCTCCTTTTAGGATCATGTAGTATTTTTTCTAAAAGTCACTGAAGGGAATCTGTGTCACCCCCCCCCCAAGCTATGCCCTGGCACAGCCTTGAGTTCTGCTGGGTACGTGTTCCTTTTCTCTCATGTTCTTCCTTTCTTAAAAAGAAAACTCAACTCATTGCCCCCAATGCATTTATTTCTTCTGTCTCAGGGAAGTGCTGCTTCCAAAACCCGAATCCCTTTTATTCTTACTACCATCCGCGATGTGAATAGCTCTTTATTTACAGTGTTGGAAGAGTGTTATTATGGCATGAAGGAGAACACCAGAACAACACTTCTCCAACTAAAATCCAGAGCAATGAGAGCCGCCTCTCCTGCCTGAACTCCTAACTGGGGCCTTTCCGAGAAAGACAAAAAACCCACGGGGGGGGGGGGGGGGGGGCAGGAAAAAAAAAAAAAAGGGGTGGGGGTGGGGGGGGAGGAAAAGGAAAAAATAGAAAAGGAGAAAAGAAAGGCAAGGCACCACCAGCTCCCCCCAGCCCAGCCTCTCTCCCCGAGAGGTCTGTTTTTCCAGGACCCGTTTCCCGCGGGCGCTGGCACCCCAGCTAAGAGTCAGGCTGGGACGGCACTCGCCCTGCAGCCGCCAGCACTGGCAGTGCCACCGCGCGGGTCTCCCTCCGGAGCGGGCGGCTGGGGGCTCCCGGGCCGCCGCCCTCCCGCCGGGGTTCCCTCCCGCACCGCCCCGCTCCGCTCCGGGGCTCGGCTCGCCGCTGCCGCCGCCCGCCGCCGCGGCCCCGCGGGAGCCCCCGCCGCCCGCCCGCCCCGCTCCTGCCCTCGCCGCTCCGCGGGCACCGGCGCTGCGGAGCCGGGCCATGGCGCCGGGCGGCCCGGCGGCACCTACCCGTAGATCGCATCCTTGTCCCGCTTCAGGGCGTCGTTGACAGCGGAGCCCATGCTGGCCGGCATGACATTGGGGTGCGGGGCGTGGGCGCCGTAGTGCTGTCCGGCGTGGAGCGGCGGCCCATGGTTGAGGTGGTGCACCGGGGGGATCGGCCGGGGGGCGTGGGGGTCCCCGTACATGGACGCCGGCACCCCTACTCCGTCCATCCCGCCGTAGTGGGGCAGCTCATCGTACTGTCAAAAAACGGGCCGGAAGAGAAGAAAGAAAGAGAAAGAGGGGAAGAGAGAGAGAGAGAGGAATAAAAAAACAAACAAACAACAACAACAAAAGTCAGAGGAGAGTAAAGCACCCGGACAGACACAAACAGAGCAAAACAAAACAGAAGCAGCCACAACAGAGAAAATGTGCAAAATGAAATCAACTGGGATCGGGAGCAGAGGCTGGAGAGGCTGAGGGAGGAGTGGGGGTGCGGGGAGAGGTAAAGGGGGAAAGTGTGTGTGCCTGCCTGTGTGTGCGGGGGGAGATGGTCCTCTTCAGCACGGGCAGGAGAAACCCTAACAAGGAAACGGGGATGAAAAGGAAGGAAACGGAGGAAAGAAACTAGAGTTACTCTGCATTAGAAAGGAAGAACACACACACACAAAAAAAAAACCAACAAACCAAACCCAACCCCCAAAAAACCCCAAAACAAGCAGAATCAAAAGCAACTATATAAATAAATCAACACTGGGAAGAAGAGAGGAAAGGTAGGGTGCATTGGGGGGGGGGGGGGGGAGAGGGAAGAGATAAAGGGGGAAATAATCTGAAAGTTACCAGAAACATTATTTAGTAGCAATTCCCCTTGTCCTTGTCAAAGCCAGAGACAAAAAAAAAAAAAAAAAAAAAAAAAAGCAGCTATATGTGTATACATATATATACACAGACACACATATGTATTTCTTAGTCTTTGCTAGACAGCGGCAGCAACGGCGGCAGCAGCAGCAGCAGCAGCAAGCTTTCCCCTGTGAAACCCGTGCTACTGAGCAGGCAGAGAGCAGGGAAATCGCGCTGCTGGGGGAAAAGCTAGAGAGGAAAAAAGCGTGGAACAATTGCAGAGAGAGACACACACAGAGAGACACTCACGCGCACACACAAAAAGCTAGTGAATAATTTTTGCTGCTATTTTTTAATAGTGGCCGCCATCATCATCAGCAACAGAGGAGAGCAAATCGGACAGGCCCCTCTTAAGAGAGGATTTATATATAGGTAAGTGTTGGAGATTTAAACCTACCCTTTGCGCCATCAGTCTGCGCTCCAATAAACTCCTGGATGTGTCGTATATTTAATATCCCAGTCCAGCAAAGAAAGTGATTTAGAGTGAAGAAGATTCCTTTTTTTTTTTTTTTTTTTTTTGCAACCCACTTATAGACTTCTCCTATCCTCCAATATGGGTAAATAATAATAATAACAACAACAATAACAACAACAATAATATATAAAAAAACCAGTCAAGAACCACGATGAGTTTCTGTGTTTTCTTCTTTTTTCTCTCTCTTTCTCTCTTTCCTTTTTCTCTCTCTCTTTTTCCTTTTTTCCTTCTCTACGCAAAAAAAAAAAAAAAAAAAAAAAAAATTGTCAAGCCCCCAAACTGAAGGTTACGATCGGCCCGTCAGCAACCCACATGTAACCAAACTGTCGTGTCTCATGGCTTTTTGCCACTCCAGCTGTCAATCAAAGCCAGGGAATGTCAAGGTAGTGAATGAATGATGGTTGATGATGATGAAGAAGAGAGGAGGAATCTTTTTAACCCCGGTTTCTTCTTCCAGTAACTCCGCGCTCGGGTTTTGCCTTTTAGGATCGCTATAGGGTTGTTTTGTATTTTTTTTTTTTTAAGTACTGTGAAGGGGGGTGGGGAAAGATGCGAAGAAAAATTGAATAGTTTGCAAAGCCCGGACTTCCCCCTCTCTCCCTTTTTTTTTTTTTTTTTTTTCCTCCTCCCGGCAGGTATTTTGTCTCCCTCTCTCCCTCGCTCTCTGAGATGAGTGAGTGTCAGTAAGTGTTGGCAGGTTGGCTGCTGGCTGCCTTATAGAAGAGGCTCAGTTTTGCAGCGCTGATCGGCGGGAGAATGAAGTGACGGAACCCGGAAGTAGTGGTGGCCATAGCCAGTCCTGCAGCGCGGCGGCGGCGGCGGCGGCGGCGGCGGGGAGCGGCGGCGGCGGCGGCGGCGGGGAGCGGCGGCGGCGGGAGCGGGCGCGGCGGCGGGGCGAGGGGCGCGGGGCGCGGGGCGGCGGGGCGCCCCAGCCGGCAGAGCGCCGGTGATGCGCAGCGCGCCGGCAGGGCGGCCGCGGCGCCGCGCGGGGGGAGCCGCGCAGCAGCCCCTGCCCCGAGCGAAGCAACGCGTGTAGGAAGGAGCGAGCGAGCGTGCGAGAGAGAGGGAGGGAGGGAGCGAGGGAGGGAGGGAGCGAGGGAGGGAGCGAGGGAGGGAGGCAGGGGAGGAAGGACGGGGAGAGTGCGTGTGTGCGAGAGGGGGGAGAGGCAGGGGAAAACTGCAGAGAGCGAGGAGAAAAGTGCGGTAGAAGCCCGGCCCCGGGTTGGTTTGCGCTAGGTTATTTTAGCGACAAAATACCTTCCGATTAACCGCGACGTTTAGCGGCTGATTGATGCGCTGAATTGTTTGTTTAAATCGCCGGCTATCGCTGCTGCCGCGAACGGGGTACGCGAGTCCGGGGGCACGGAGAGCCGCGGTGCGCAGGGGCGCCGCGCAAAGTTGATCCTGCCCGGGAAGCCAGCCTGCTCCGCCGGCCGCCCGCGCCCTACGCTGCAAGCGTGGTCTCTTTCCTCTGACAATTCATTGTGCTTTTCTAAAAATTAATTTTCCAGGGCATGAAGAGAACGCCTCGTTCGAGCCGTGTTTGGCACCGCTCTTCATTAAGTGATCGCTGCTATCAAGCACGCTGTGGATGTCTTGGGGGAGAGGCGGGCGGGCAGAGGGGGGAAATCCCTTTTAGTTTTGCGATTAGGCTGCCAGGGCTTTGAAAAGGGCTTAAAAACAAAGTCATGCTCAGCCTTTTGTAGGAGAGATCCAGATGTTACGTAGATTTTTGTTTGCATGTTCATTTCGAGCGGATCTGGCGGTGAGCGCTGTATTTACGTGTGTATGTGGCTGGACTTTGCCGTATATCGACGTTGCGCTTGTGGAATGTATGCTGAAGTATTAGCTCGGTAATGCCTTCTAATGGTAGTGCTAATTACAGTGGGGTTATTTAGCAAATTAAGTGAGATGATGCACCCCCCACCCTTGAGCACCAAATGAACTTTTCCAAACACACACCACGCGCGCGCACACACGCGCGCGCACTCGCGCGCGCACACGCACACACTCACACACACACTCACACATACACTCACACACACGCACGCGTTAATTTTGGTGTGTTTCTCTCGCCCAATCGCTCCGCCGGAGCCGCAGCATGCCTTACCTCAGAGCAGTCAATTACCAAAGCTACCCGGGATCATCAATCATGGGGGATGCTTGAAGTTTAGGGGAGGAGCGATGGTCAAACTATCGATTGCTGCAGTTTTGTCCTCCCCAACCCCCCACCCTCGTTCACGGTCCCCTGCACATAAAATCTAAAACAGACTATCCCGTTAATAGTGGGATTTATCAATGATTATGTACCCAGTTGTGAATGTGGCCTTATACATAGATGGCTTTGAAAAAAACACGGCAGAAAAATATATTTTTTTTTTCAGTTAGAGTTTGGTTTGGTTTGCTTTTTGTGATGATGACGAGAACTTTAAGGGTATTTTTTTTTTCCTAAACTTTAAGAAAATTACTCAAGGGGTAGTTGTAGATATTTGGCCTGATTTTAATAGGCGTAGGGAATGAGCTCCAGAGGTCAATAAACCCCTCCAAAATGATGAATGATTGAGTACCTGTGATGATGATAGTGATTACCGGAGCAATTAAACAGTTTGATTAAATGAGCCATCATAACAATGATGTCTGCGGGAAATCAGCCCTCACATATAAAGAAAGATAGTGTGGAGGGCTGACAAACGCCAGTGGGCATTCCTGCGTGTTCCGATAGCGCCGAGCCCTGCAGAGCAGGGCTGTGTTTACAAATACGAGGGGAATATGGAGAAAAGTCCCTCTCTTACTTTTAGCCAGAGTTGCAACCTGCTTAAAACCCTCCAGAAGCCGGAGAGCAGACCCGGGTTGTTTTTGTGGGCTTTTTGTTTTGGTTTGGTTTTTTTGGGTTGGTTGTGGGGGTTTTTGGGGGGTTTGTTTTTTTTTTTTTTCCTAGAGGATCTCCTCCAAGATTAAAGCTAGTCCTAAGAGCAACCGAATTGCTGTGACTGACTTTCACGGGACTGTAAAGAGAGGTGAGTAAAAAAGCCCTTAGTATGTAGATCTCTTTCAAGCAGTGGTTAAGTCGATTCATTTCGCAGGGAAAAAGCCAGTCTTCTTGTGCAGTATTTTATACTCTGTCGTATAAATCGGTAACGTAATTCAAGATATTCATGGTAATGAATGCTTGGCTAATCCTTTGGGTGCGCGGAGACCTACAGAGCAGTAGGTTATGCAAATCCTTTCCTACTTTTACAGCTGTAGTTTTCTAACAGATTTTTTAAGAGATCTAGTCATCGGTGAATGTTATCTGGTTGTTTTTTTTTTCCTCCCGCGCCCCCCCCCCCCCCCCCCCCAAGATGCCAGATTTCTAAACTTGCGTGGAATCATTTGATTGTGATACAGCCAGCTTAGAGGACGGGGTTTAAATATTTGTAGCTTCCAAACTTATTTTTTAACCGAGGCGGTGCAAACCCAGAGCCTTGCCTCTTGAGATATACAAGTGTGTCTCATTTCAGATAGTTTCGGTATCACCAAAGAAGAGGTCTTTTCTGGTAATGTGGCCGCGCAAAAGTAATCTAGCTCCGTTGAAGGCTCCATGTATTTGTTCAGACCTCAAGCTGTGGGAGAAGTTCATCAGTTTTCTTCTCAAAAAGAAGTTTTTAGATTACTTGGTTCCCATAGAAGTAAGCGCTTCATTGCTTAGAATTATAATTTTAGACTTGGTTTTTTTTTTCTCCTAATTCTGTTTTCCACAGAAGTCCCTGGAAATCTCGGTTCTCTTGACTAAGAAATGGTTAGAAAGCAATCTAAAATCAAAGTTGCAAAAAAAAGCAGCCCAAGATTTTTGCAGTGTTCAATGCTGCTCCTTTCACTTCTTTTTTTTTTTTTCCCCTCCCCCCCCCCCCCCCCCCCCCAATTAACCCCCTGCGTTGGCTTGTCCTGTTATGCATGTGTGTAATCTGGGACAGGGACCAACTTTTAAAAATTATTTTAACTTGATGGAAAGTAAGAGTTCACATGGTAAATTAAGGGCTTTCATGTTCCTCTTGTGTCTTTTTTTCCCCGTGAAAAGAGTTGAAGCCTTTTTCCTCTTTACTATCCCAGTGGATTAAAGCACACAGAGAACATGGTTTATAAAGCACTACAGTTTAGCCATGAAGAAGGAATCTCAATTTAGCGTCCTTAAGTGAAAGTACTCAGCTATTAACAAAGATGTTGTGGGGAACTTGGAGGAAAATGGGATACGTACGTGCAGGGCATGGGGGTTTCCACATTCTTAGGTCCATTTTTATTTACTTCCCTCCCCCCCCCCCCCCCCCCCCCCCGCCCTGTCTGGTGACATATTTCTTTTAAAACACAGTAATTCGAGAAAATTAAATTGGCTAATTTCCATTTCTCGTGCATCACTTTCACAGCGAACGCTGTTTCCAGGAAAAGTGTGAGAGACGAGTCGGTGGGGTGTATGTGTTTGGGCTTTGGGGGGGAGGCGGAGGGCTGGGTTTTTTTTTTTTTTTTTTTTTTTTGTAGATCGGCTCAAAAGTCCAAAGAGAAATGAGGTGTCCGGTATGGAAGTGCATCTCAGTCAACAGCCAGCTCCTTTTGCCGAGGCTGGAAATGGTTTTAACAGGCGGTAAAATTTCATCTTGTGGTGTCAAATTGGGGTCAGTTTGGGGTTAGCGCTCTCAGTGTCCGAGCAGGAGCTGTCCAGCTGTGTGGGGATTCATTAAAGGCAAAAGATCCGTTTCAAGAAAAACAATACAAAGACAATCAGAGGGCTAAAGATCCTCTTCAAATCGCATTTTACAAGTGCACCAGAACAAATATGGACGCTGAAACCTATTCCCTTCAAACTCCCAAATCGGCTTCTTAGCCCTTGGAGGGAGTGAGAGAGAAAATCCTCTAAAACTTAAGAAGAGTCTGTTTTCAATCAGCCTTTCCGAAGTGTGGTATCTCAGTCCTTTGCTGGCTTTGAGACATGCCTCTCTCGCTCGCTCGCTCGCTCTCTCTCTCTCTTTTTCCACAGCCTTGCAAAAGCGGATGGCACAACAGGTAATATTTCAGATTTCAAGAATATATCCCACCGGGCATCTCAAACCACTGTTTCGTACGCGCGGGTGCGCCTAGCGCAAGATTTAATGCAAACAGAAAGTTTTTTGGGGAAACAAGCCATGCTTGCACGAAATCCTATTGGACCCCTTCGGAAATTTTCTGCACTCCATGTAGGCGATGCTCCGGTCTGATAGGTAATTTAGGCTAGATTTACTTTACGGTTCCTGGTGTTTGTGGAAAGCACCTATTGCTAATCTGGTTTATTAAATTCGCGTGGTTTAAATCCTCTTAGCGTCCCTACATCTGTTAGAACAATTGACGCCTTGCTACAGGGACAAATAACTCGAACCTTAATCTTGTTTGTAACTTTATTCAATGTTTGTTTGTTTGTGCGCTGAGTTCAAGTATTTTTGGATGATGCCATTGTGTTCGGAAGGACACAGGCGACATTTGCAGGCAGAACTCCCCGTGGACGGGCTAAGGATATCGCAGAGCCGGATGACAAATTTTTCATATTTGAATTGGCATTTTATCTCGACCTATCGTTCTAGGAAGTGTGTCGTACTTAATGAAGAAAGCAATCTGCCTGTTAAAATGTGGTCGCGGGATTACATCACCATGACCCCGTAGTGAAATCCACGGGAATTTTTCTTTTTGTTTGGCTCGCAAGGCGAAGCGTGGGGTGTAAATAGTACCTTTTCCTTTTCATAATCAGGATTATGCCACAGTTCAAACTCTTACCCCCGGAATCGCTCTTTACCAGCCTTTCCTTTGCCTTTACGGTTGGCTCTTACAACTTGAGTCACTTTTTATTCGTCTCAGCCCAGTTTGATTCGCCTCTGACTCCCCGCAGCTGCAGGACTCTGGAGGTCCCATCCCGGGTGCCCCTGTGAAATCACGCACATTTTAGCTGCTGCCGATCCCTGGGTTCATGTAGCTCCTCGCCCTGAGCCGCCCGCCTGCCAATAGCGTACCTCGCTTCTCAGCGATCTATTATTTTGCGAAGATCTTTCCAGTCCGGAAAGTCAATGGTAGCCCATCACGGTGAACTTTTCTTGACCTCGGCTGCGGTATGACTGAGATCTTTAGGAGCTGGATTAGGAGGAGGCTCATTTACCTACCTGTTAACTTCCCTTTTGAATCCCTTTCTTTCACACACACACACGCCTTTTTTTTTTTTTTTTTTTTTTTTTTAGGGGAAAAAAACCCAAAACCAACCCAACAAACCCCCCGCGAAGCAAGAGCGACCCGGGGTCTTCCTCCCCGCCGGGCGCCCCTTGTCCCCGCCCCGGGCGCTGGCGGGACGCGCCCCCGCCGCCGGGCCGCACGGCCGTGCCATCGGCAGCGCTCTAGCGCTACCTGGCGGGGCTCCAGCACCATCCGCCGCGCCGCGCCGCGCAGACCCCGCGGGGCCCGGCCTGTCGGCCCCGCTCCGCGCCTCCGCCCCCGCGGGGCTCCGGGCCTGGGCTGCTGCGCCCCTCCCCCGGCTCCCACCGGGCGTGTCGAGGGGCGAGGGCACGGTGGGAAGGGGCGCGCAGATGCGTTCGTCTGGCGTATCTCACGCGGGCGCGTGTGAAGCGCTCATGTCAGACGAGAGCTTTTTTTTTTTTTTTTTTTTTTTTTTTTTTTTTTTTTTAATGTCTTAGGCTGGGAGGTTTGTAAAAGTGAAGACCATAAAGAGCCGACGTGCGTATTTCCATCATAAACCAGAAAGAGAAAAATACCTGTCAGGGCTTCCCACTAACGCCGTGCCGGCTGCTTCACCGGGGTAGTAGTTAAACACCTAGTTTGCATTTGTTCGAAGGAGCCCGAAGCATTAACAAAATCCATCTTTCCAATGTGACATCATAACAAAAAGGACAGTTAGGGCAAACTAAATCGCTTTAGTGCGATATCAGAGCATCCGAGAAGGCACCAAACTCTGCTCGGAGCTTTCTGCTCTCGCTCACTCAAAATATTCCCTTTTGTTCTCCAGCTGCCTACAAAACTCCAGAAGAGGAGCGCACTCATTTTTACACCGGAGTTCTCGGTCCGGAGAGAACAATATCATCCTACCTCTTTTGAAACGATACGGAGACTCTCGCAACACACAGGCGATCACTCGAAGCACGAATCTCCTTTTTTTTTCTTTTTTCTTTTTCTTCTCCCACCCCCCACCCCCCCAAGAGTTGCTCGGCCCATTGTTTGAAGTAGGATTCAGCGTGCAGCCCAAGGAGAACAGGGGAAAAAATAATAATCTTAGGAGTCCGGTTTGGTATTGCACAGAGAAAGAGCTGGCTGACAAAATATTATAGCGTGTTTCCTAGAAGTATGTGATGAGAGCCGGCATTGTGTTCCCAAAAGAGAGGTGTTTTTTATCGGTTGGGTTTTGTGTGTGTGTGTGTCTCCCCCGCCTCCCCCCCAAAAGATTGTGATCGCCTTTGTACGTCTTTCTTTTGATCCCACAAAGAGAATGCAATATACATATATGTGTTTGCTCTCCATACAAGAAATGCAAGGGACCGTACAATGGAATATACGGCCGGTTAGTCCTCATAATGCTTAGTTTTGCTGTAATTAATTGAAAACAGTTATTAGGTCGTCATTGGCAATAGCGTAAATAATTGCAGCAGATTTTTACTTAAAATTGACCGGTCACAGAGTGATAGATCGATTCGAGGTATAAAAATGATGTATCAAAACATCAATGTCGATTATTTGAAATATTGTAGTCGAATCTTTTTATTGCTTCATCGGTTAAGTGTCTGAAAGTGCTGTGTTCCAACATATATTTATGTTGTCAATACTGTCAAAACTGTCAGTTTTATTACAGTGGATTTGTAATACATTTCGGATTTGCTCATTTACATAAAATGTCCACCTCAGATACACCTCCTTTTACCCATCTCTGGAAATCTATGTCAGTCTAATAAAAGGATTCAGGAATCATACCTGAAGCAAAAGAAAAAAAAAAAGAAGCGGGGGGGGGGGGGGGGGGGGCGGAAAGTGGAGCTATTGCTCCATTAAGTCCAATTTAAACATCCTTTTGGAAAGCTTGGGCTATTTCTAACTTGCCATAAGAGGGAATCCCGCCCCCCCCCTCCCCCCCATTTCCTCAGCAGAATTTAAACACTTTTCTACCCTCACACCTAGATTGAACCCTTCAGGAGAATTGAGAAAGTGTACAGGGAGGCAGAGCCGCGCCGCAGCACACCTGGGAGTGCAAGGACCCTCCCGGGGAGAGCGGCAGCCCCCCGAACCGCGCACCCACGCACGGGGGTTTGCGTCCTACTAGAAAGAAGGAGACAAAAGGAGCAATAAATATGTGTGTGATCCCCTCTTAACGGTTTGAAGCTCAAAGGCAAAACGCGAAGTGGAAGGAGTATTGGGCATTTAATGCCTCCCGTCCCCATTTTATCAGGGTCTGATCCGGTCTGATTATTCGCTTGAACTATAAGCGCTGATTCTTTATTAGCATGGTCTCAGACACCTCTCTAATTTTCTTTGAGAGCCCAGCTCAGGGATGGCAAAGCTAAGGAATGAATAAATACATTTACACACTAAACTCTCTTCGATCGAGCAAACAGTGAAATTAGCCAAGTAACTTCACCCCCCCCACCCCTTTCGGGAGCATGAGGTTGTTTTTAAGGCGTTGGTAGGATGGACCTGAGGTGTGGGGTTTTTTCCTTTTTTCTTTCTTTCTTTTTTTTTTTTTTTTTTTTCCTCCCCCTTCTAGGGATATGTATGTTTAAAGAGATGCTGAAGAGATTTCTGAGTTCACGGGGAAGAAGGAAAGGTTGGTTTGGGGAACGACAGCGCGCCTGGCAGGTATTTTAATGACCGTCCCTTCCTTTGAACACTTTCCATTTCTCTGCCTCTTTTCATCCGGAATCTCTTCCCCAGACCAAGTATGATTTCTGTTGTAATTCTTGTGTGTGTTTGTGATCCCTTCTGAGGTAAATTGAGAAGTAAGCTGCGCAAAAGGAGGAAATCGCCCCTGGGGTGCTTTGTTTACTTTGGTTTGTAAAATCCTGCTAGGAGATGGTTTCCTCAGTGTGTGGCAAGTGTTTCTTCAAGAAATTCATCAGCCCTTCTACAATTACTTCGAGCTCCGAGGGAAGAGAGCTGCCATCACTTTCTCACATCCCAAGGTGTTGCATGGAGGAGAGAAGAAAAGGCTGGAGCATATAATTATAACGGGGGTGGGGGGTGGGGGTGGGAACGGCGGCTGCAGAAAGCCGTCCCAAGCCTGTACCTGGAAAAGAAAAACCTGCAAGGGTGTATCTGGGAGACGTGTGCCATTTAGAGATGGGGAAAAGTACCCCATCTTGTGCAGTAATTAGTCTGAACAATAAACATAATTGGAATAAAATCAGTTGGAAATTCCTGCGTTTTTAATTACGTTTCATTTTGTGGTAAGCCGTAAAATTATGAATGCCTCTCAATTAAACACTATCCACTTGTAAAGCATTTAACAACAATTATTCCTTAATCAGTTGGAATGTTAGCCACAAATGATGCTGTTAAACATCAAAGGGACGCCTTAGACGTTACCTTTTAGTCATAAGTAAGAGGATTAATTTCTATAATTAGAGGGGATAAATATGTGCATAAATAAATCTAATTTTTTTACACGTTCTCATCCTATCCGGGAGAGGCGAGGATCTCTGACATTGCCTGCACTTCTGGCTCTCCCCCGGCTCAGAGGAGGCGACCCCGGGAGCACGAGGTGAGACCCCCCTGCAGGGAGGCCCGATCCCGCGCGCCGCTCTGCGCACATTCCTCCCCCGCCCCCGGCCGGGGTGCCGGGATCGGGCCCCGCCGGTCCGGCCTGCTGCCCGCCCTCGGCTTTCATTCACGTTCTTTCACGGCACCTGGGGGCTACCTGGCGTTTCGGTTCCCTTGGGGACAATTTGCTGCCCCCAAACGAAGCTCGAGATTTAAGCCGAATACCGCAAATAAAATTAGCATGACCTTGATTACACCCTGTATGAATATCTCATTTACCTAATGACTTTGTGTCACGTATGCAGAGGGTCAATTTCCTTTTAACCTTTCCCATTGCTGCAGTAAGCATTCTTTTATAATCAATGGCTGTTTGAATAATCAATTCACATTTTATGATCCCTGACAAACTCAATATATGTGTGCCTTGTTTCAGCAAAGCAGCCGGCCCTTCTCCGCGCCGTGTTCACGTCCGAAGGGCTCGCGGCGGGGTTTCCCGGCTCCCTGGGGAGCCGCCCCGGGGGCCGCCGCCGCCGGGCTCCACGGGAGCCTGCGGGGCGCTGCGCCGCCAGCTCCGCTCGGCTCCGTCGCCGCTGCGGCTCCGCGCCGGGCCCCGCCGGGCAGCCGTGTCCCCCGGGGGAGCGCCGGGGCACGGCGGCGCCCGCAGCCCCTTCCTCGCGTCGCCCCGGTGCCGGGCGCGCACTTGCACGCCGTTCTCCAGTCGCTCAACGCAGAGCGGGCGGTTTTCGCGCTGCCCCCGCCCCGTCCCGTCCCGCCCGGTCTGGTCTCCTTCCTGGGACTGTGCACGCCAAAACCCGGCCGCCCCGGACCGTCCCCCCATTTCTGCGTCGGCCGGGCCAGCCCGCCGGTCCCCGGCTCCGAGGGCGGCCGCCCCACCGCCCGCAGGACTTGCGAGGGGGGCTCGGCGTCCCTGGCCGTGTCGGCGCATGGGAGCCCTTGAATGAATCTTTGCACTGGCCTAAGCGTCCCGCTGCCGTTTGCGGGGCCCCGCTGCCACCGGCCCCCCTATCACCTCCCCCCGCCGCCTCCGAGCTGGGGTTGGGAAACCTGCCCCGGCAGCGCGGCCCCCACGCACGGCTCCAGCGTAGCAGCGTATGCGGGAGGGGAGGGGGTTAGGGCCAGCTGAACTTTGCAAATGTTTTTTCTGTAAGTGGCTCACATTCGCTGTGATCTATGGTGTGAGTCAGGAACTGAGACTTATTGCAACCCTTTTCCCTCTGTTGGATAATTAATGCTGATTCATAGCGGTTTCTACCTACGAATGTGTGTTTCGTTTTTCTCTGCAGGGTCCATGGTTCTTTGGTATGTTGTTATTCCCTGAAAGGTAATTGCACTTGATATTCTCTCGGGGAAGGCTCATTAGCCAAGGGCAGGGTGGCGTTGCCAATCTCGGACTCTTTCAACAATTCAGTGCAAACATTTGCCCCAGAGGTTTAGTACAGCACTGTCGGCTCCCGAAACAGACCTTGGGTACAGCATTTCCCCTAAGAAGCCTTAGGTCTAATAAGAAGTATATGTGTGTGTGTGTGTGTGTATACACATATACACATACACTGCCCAAGCAGGAAATATTTTAGTTTAAGGGGTTTTAGTTTAACTCCTTACTGTAAGTGGTGGAAGCTACACAAGAAGGTTTGACGTGTTGCCCTAGACTGCAGGACTTCACCCTCCCTATCATCAGAAGATAGCCAGGACATAATTGTGGATGAAACAGTAGAAAAGGCACCACTTCTCCCACTCCTCTGTATGCACTCCTTTATGCTCTCTTAGCATTTACAAAATGCATGTTGAAAACACTTTTCCACTTCCCACCGTTACAGGCCTACACTTGACTTCTTTCTCACACATGCCTACTGTCATCTCTTTGGCTCCTTTCACCTCTTCTGCTAAATTAATTACTTCACTAATGCAAGGCCATGAAACTCAGGTATAAGGTAAGCTAGGGAACGTATGTTAGTTAATGCATACTATTTTATGAAGGTGAACCCTCCATGATTGTTCTAATTTTATTTTTTCCCTCTGTTGTTCATCATTTTGAAAATCTTATTCTTTGAGTCTTGGCAGGTTGAGCAGGATGATTCACAGTAACATTGCAGAGAAGTTCCAGTTCTCACAGGAGAAAATGGTCCCTGTAGGACTGATGAAGAGGAAGCAGAGGGACAACATCTAGGCTTAACAAGTTCTTGGACACCACCAGGTTTTCCATGTTATAATAAAGAAATCTGGGTGTCTGTATTCATGGTGAATTAGATGGTGTATTCTCCCTGGTAGCAGTGTTAAAAGGCAGAGACTGCTCTTAATTCCAAATTACAAACCCTATGTCTAAAGTGTACATCTAACCATCTTACTGTGTTAACATACTTCCACTTACCATATTTTTCCCATCAGTTTACCAATAAACTCCAAAAGCAAAACTCAGCTGTGCTATATCGCCACTGACTTTCATGTTAGTACATTAGAAAGCAAATTGTCCTACAGCATGTGACTACACAACAAAAATAGGTCCAAAAGACTGTATATGCTGGCATGTTACTGGTTTTGCCCTCACTCATCAGGGCTGCCACTCAGTCTATAGGCCTCACCTATTGGGGGACCAAAAGTTCATAGAAAAACACCTCTGTGCTGTGAATGTCTGTCAGCAATGTTTGCCATGCTGACAGCCTTCAAGACCCTCAAGCCCAAACCCAAAGCACAGGGCAGGATTCTGCAAGGTGTTTGGCAGGATGCCAAGTGCCCACGTGCGAAGTCGGAGTACTCGGCTTTCCAGGTCCCACTGATAGTAAATTGGACAATCACCACCCTTGCACTAAGCCCTCAGCACAAGAAAACATCAGTTCTTTAATTCATACTTTAGTGATTCACAGCCGTGGTTTTTGTTTGACACTTTAAGTATCTTTCATGTCATAGTGGTACATTCTGCTTTTTCAAAAGTGTTTTTCAAAATGAACAGGCTTTTCAGTGATGAAACATGATGAAGTTAATGTACTAATAGATTTAATTTTTAAAGTACATGCTAAATTTAAGACTTGTCTCATGCATTTATAAACCATCACTAATAGTTCTATTGATCAACAACATAAATAGCTCTAGCAGAAGCTTTTCTTTGATGCAGATAAACATAAACAGCATTGAAAAAACAACACACAAGTGATTGTCCTGTACTCTTACCTTGAGGCTATATTATGATCACAATAAGACATATCTAGGCATGTGTCATACTGGATAATACTGTTTCTTGGGTGTTTGAGGGCACATGACTTTACCTTGGACTTCACAACAGCTGAGACATGCTATTTAAAAGCATGGTCCTGGCATTACTTAAAAAAAGCCTTACTATGCTATATATCATTATTAGCCTATATACGAGATTTTAAAAAAAATTGCTTTACAATAAATACCCAGATCACTTTATTTCTATTATTCATGTGCAAAGCTAAAAATAAACATTGGAAATATTTTTCTCTTTTATGGAAGAGCTGATAAAACTATTCATTTGAAATGAACTCTTGGGTGAATGCAGTCATATTTTCTGGACTCAGATCTCTTATTCCTACTTGGGAACCCTACATCAGATCAGGGCAGCACAATCAATCCTCAGAGGGAAAGTGCTCTTTACTTCAAAATATTCACCAAGAATAGCTTAGGCAAACAGTTTCCAGCCTAAGAGTCATTCACAATATGTTCATTTGGGCTTTTCATTTCATTACTCTTGATGTGTCACTGGTCACCCATCACACTTGCTCTATTTCCTAATAGGTTGATGGAAATTACTTAAACAGGATACTGAATGAATAATAAAAGTGCTCAAGAAATATTCCTGTCTGTGTCTACATTATTTTGTTTTGTACAGGTATTCATCCAAAGCCTGATTCTGCCTGTGTTCCAGCTGATAAGAGCAGAATTTGATCCATAAAGGGAACGTATTCACCTAATACTTGTTCAAAGAAAAATCCTGCTTGCTCTAATGTTCACATATATGGTCACAAACATGATCAAAACAAGAGCCATCTGAACCCCCTAGAGCTGCTTTGTAAATAGGGTTGCATTACGAACCCAGGAACATAACCAGTTTTGTCACTGGAGGTTAATTTCAGCTTTCAAACATTCTGGAAAATCATCAATTGCCTTTCTCCATATCCTGCCCCCCCCCGTCCCTGCTTTAACTTCAGATCACTTCCCCTGGCAAAAGCCTTTTGATACTCCGGTAAGATCATATTGTTTGATCCAAAAGCAAATTTCTTTCTGCCGTTGTTTCCAGACTTCATTCATTGTCCTGTCTGCAGCCAATATGTTCATGGTAACTGTTTGTTCCCAAAATAAACATCTAGCAAGATTCTTTAGTATTTGAGAGAGGCATTGCTTTCATTACATAATCCTCTGTACACGAGAAAACTATACAAAGGTCTCGGACCCTGCTTTCCTAGTGCACCTAGCAGTTCAGCAGACTTGTTTAGATTAACAAGCATGCAAAGAACAGGATTTCAGACCTGTTATGCTGCAATTATTATACTTCTAGATGGATTATTTTGTGTCTCAGTATTCTTAAACTGGGGGAGTTATTCTGCTGGATTTACCACAGCCACAAAAATAAGTATTTTTTTTCCTCTGATAATAAAGTGTTACCCATGAACAGTTATGTCAGAGGAATGAATTCTTAATTTTGACTCAGATCTGAACTGTTCCAAAGCTCGAAACATTAGGCTGAGAGGGTTTAATCTTGATACTTCTTTCTGAATAGAATACTAAATAAAGCCATTGCTCTTCCAATAGAACATGCTAAAGGGTGCTGATGTGAACTCGGGGACAGAGAGACAACTGTCAGAAAGGGCTCACGCACTTAATTCTCTTCTCTTTGCTTAAGCAGGAGAAACTCTAGTCAAGTTAATGGAGTTACAGTGCCATAAAACTGTAGGTGAGAATTGCACGACTTGTGTTTAACTAGGTGCTATTACTTTAAAAACAGTTTACTTCACTAAACAATCTGCAAATAAACAGAAAACAAAGGGCAAATGAGACATATTACAAGTAAGCATGCATGCAAAAAAGGTAAGTGCAAATTAGATTTGAATATTCATGAGTCACAAATCATTGACAGTTTGAAATAATGCAAAACAGCTTTATAAATGAGGTTAAGGCAAGGGACATCAAAGAAAAGCATCGCTAAATCAATAGCAATTTGATTGTGCATATACCTGTAAATTGTGGTTACAGTTTTTGTGACATGGGAGAAAAATACTGCACATATAGTGAAGATGGGGCCCATAAATATCCTTTTTGAATGTGTTATATTTTTGCAATTCAGCATGTACTTGGAGACCTGCCATGTATAAAGTGACCAGATACCACTTTTTAATTTTTTTCCCCCAAGAGAATTATAGTTTCTTTCGAGTATCCAATCTCCTGTGTTGTGTTGCTTAGTATGACAAAAAATTCAGTTGTCAACAATACCTGAACAGCAATACTGTAAAATAGAATAATTACTTATTTCGTTTGACTTCAGTAGAAGGATCACCTGCTAATCAGAGTACTGTCATAAAACCATAGCTGGTGGAGGTTATCTACTTGTTTCAGAAAATTTAGTTCTCAGAAGTGGGAATCAGATGAGTTGCAATTCTCAGAGCGAATTGCTGGAGCACAGGGATTTAAAAGAATGATAGCTTGAAGGATGGCCAGCCTGACCATTTAAATCAGAGCCTCTTCATTTTTCTGGATGTAAGCATCAATAAAGTATTGGATCTCCTGTCTTATTTGTGAGTTCTGTGGATATTTGAAATTGAATGGTTTAAAATGTTGATGAGAACACAGGACCAAAAGGCAAAACTGCCAGAAGTAATCTGCCTGTTTAAAATTACTCCAGGGTGTTTGTTTTTCCTAAGGGTTTCTATTTTGATTACTTAACACTCACTCTACTATACTAACCGATTCCCTTTCTTCAATGTCTTTTACATCCAGTGTGATGTCCTTACTCTCTGGCCTGACAGATGAAGCTTTGCTGGGTCAAGTGAAGCTAAATACTGATAGCAAAACCAAGCAAGGATATCAATTTAGAGATGGTATAGAGTGCTCTGGTTCTTTAAGAAGCACATGACTCCTGGCAGTGCTGCCTGTAAAAGCATCCACTCACATGAATGAAGCTGGCAATTAACTCATGTCAAAACATTGTAGAAGGAGTAACCCAGATGTCGAATAACTTAGGAAAGGGATAACCTCATGTCCTCTCCGATCCCCTGGACGAGCTTGTCAGAAGCTGATGTGTGTCTCATGCCATAACAGTATCAAAAGATACCTGTGTGTGTCATGTCTAAATTGAGAGCTTTCTGCAACAAAATAATTAATTCTGTGTATTCCTCAGTATGAATAAACAATAGATAAGTTAGAAAGAGTCACTCAGGAAGGCAGAAGGCCAGATTGCCATCTCAGGGATGTTCCTTCCAACCTTCAGAATCTATGGACAGAGAAATGAATCTCCCTTTAGGAAGAGCAAAAGGGAAAGTTCCCTCTTGGGCATAGCAGAGATCTTGAAATCAGCAGTCTTATATTTCTTTCTGGCTCTCTCACTGTCACTGGCCAGGTTTATCAGAGGTGAAATTATATGTCTCCCTCCATATCTGTAAAATGAAGCTCACAATACACAGCTTTGTGGTGCCATGGCATGGATTTCATTAAAGGATGTGAGATCCTCTGATGAAGAGGTACTGGTATATGCCCAGTACATTAACTTTGTAATCCCTATTCAAATCTATCTTTAGATTACGTTATACTGCAGGGTTTTTTTGTCTGTTTATAACATCTTGTACCTTCAGTAAAGCACAACGTCTTCAGTTAAATGAGAAATTACCATCTCTTTAGATTAGAAATTATTGTCAAAACTGTGTGTGCCTATAAGCAAAAGAAATAAATACCAAACCTCAAAACTCTTCCATGCTTTTAGACTTATATTGCACCCATCACCATGGAATCTGTATGCTGCTTAAAAGAAATGTGGTTCCTCTGGATGGGCTCAGCTTGGAGTAGCTATTGCATTACTTATGAAAATAGGTCAGTGGCATTACAGACCATTTTTCAGTTCAGCAGAAGAATACCAACAGCCTGTGTCAGGTCAAAGTTTCAAAGGGCTGGGTTATTTTTATTTTCTGGCAAATTCCTTTTTCTCAAAGAAAGTAGAAAAAAAATGAGCACAACTTAGTGCAGTCAAAGAGCATGATTCCCGACAGTCCCCAGAAGCCTGACTAATTTTATCAGAATTTTTATTTCTACTTCATTCCCAGATTTCTTTATTTTCTCTGTTCTTTGTGGAGTTTTCTGTATCTTTCCAACAAACTGCCTTTGCTGGCCATTTGTAAGCCCTCCTTTAAGTCTAGTGATACTGATTTCTGGCCTGCGACTGGGGGTATAAACTTTTACAGACCCAATACGTTATATGTGACCTGAAGCAGGCAATGCAGAGCAGCTCATATTAGACCACCTGAACCCCATATCTCTGTTATGAATCACCAAGTCAAATAAAGAGAGACCTGGCTCCCTGTATGTGATCTAGATTTATACCAAGTATGCCTCTTGCCAGGTTCAAGAGGGTAAGCTGTCTTTTTGAGAGCTTGCATTTTTTTCTGTGTGATCACCTTTGCCTGCCTGTTTCCCACCTCCTTTCCTCCCCTTGTGGCAGACAAAACAGGGCGCGGGTAGCTCTCACTAGGACCAAATTTGCAGTAGTTGGTTTCTGACTTTCCCATGCAGTATTTCACCTTCAGCTGTATTTTGGGGAAAAATATATTTCTATTGTATTTCTAGGCTTGTATTCCTTCCATTTACAGTGTACATCAGCTTTCCTTGGGGATGAGGGACCAAGGTTTAACGATCTGCGCTTCTCTCCCATGGTAGGTTCCTCAAACTCTTTCCTGAGCAGGACGTGGTTTATCCACATTTGGATTATTCAGGTCTCTTGTGGGAGGGAACAGAGGTATAGTAGTGGGGCTCATGTCCACATCTCTGTGGTTCCTGCCTACTTGGGTAGATGTTCCTTCTGAAAACTCAAAAATTCATGTTTGTGTGTGGTTGCCTGGGGGAGATAGGGGAGTGAGCTAGGAATAAGATGAGAAGACAGCATAGCTACTTTTTATCCCCTCTCTAAACTAACCTGTGCTGGGATTTTTCTGTGGGTCTTTGATTAGAATCCAGGAAGGAAAAAGATGAAGACCAAAGTCCAAAAATGGATCTCCTAGTCACCTCATCCACACAACAGAGAGCTGAATGGAAATGAATGCAGAATACAGCAGTCCTAACAATCTTGTACTTGATGAAAGGAAGGACTGCTAAGGAGAGCAGAGGAGGGATGGCTCCAACCAGGAGACACCAAACGTGATCAGTGGCACATGAACCACTAGTGCCTACATCCTCTAATGTAGAATCTTGGCTAACATGTCAGTTGGAGATGATGATGTAAGCCAGAAAAAGCAAACCTTTGCACATAATTCACCCTCAGCAGTGACCTTGAGATCATGGAGGCGCAGTGTGTCCCTGAGGCACCAAGAGCCTGAAGATGAGATTTTGCATGTACATAAGCCCGTAGTGATTTGACTGGAGACAGCATTGTTAAGAGTATCATTATAGTAAAAGAAATAGATTAAAAAATGACAGAAATAATATAGGAAGTTACTAGAACATAGCTTACTTTTCTAATCAACTATAATACAAGACAACTTCCCTTAACTACATAATATGCCCACGAGTTCTCCTTTGTTGATAGAAGAAAACAATTCTGCTGTTGGGGTATATGTGTCCTATAATTTTTTCCCTGCTAAATTTCATCCAAAATGCTAATGCTTCTGAAATAAAAAATAATTACATAATAAATTTTGTCTTTAGAGTAAATCGGCTAATTGCCAAATCCTAGTTGTCAATACAATATTAGATCATGTGTGACCCAGACTTCACATGTGTCAACAAGTAAATTTGTCTCCTTCTGTTATTTCAAATTACAGGAGATAGAGACATAATCCTCACTGATCAACTGGAAACAAAAATGCTTTACCTTTTGTTACTCCAATGCCATCTGTTAAAATAAACCAAATGCCAGACTTACTACATACACAGGCCACTAAAATGGCTTTTTAATTTGTCTTGCATGTTTCAAGGAAAGCAATGCATTTCTATATACTCTCACTTCTTTACATGAATTATTATGTACTGCAAGTGACATCTACTGGAGAAAGCAGAGCTAAATGCCTACCCTACAAACTTTTTTTTGCTAGTAAAAGGGCCTCCCCTCCAGGAAATACAGCTGTTATTTAATAGAAACCTTGCATCTGTGCCCATCAAAATGCAGTTACACAAGTGCTGTGAGGATAATTAAAGCAAAAATGTTAAGACTGTCCTTTACATATTACAGAAGTTGCAGAAGGCTTTTCCTTCTTTATTTTTCTTTTTTTTTTTTCTTTATAGAGAAGCCGTTATTAGCACAAATTTTCTGAGTTTACAATGGAAGATTTTTGAAAGTAACAACTCTTTGATCATGATGTGTAGTCATCCTTGGTGCTAGAAAATTACTCAGGAGATAGTATAAAAATATTCACCAAAAGAAATGTGGCTACAGCTTCAAGTTTCAAGCCTGCATGTTAACAGATGTTATGCTTAAACAGAAATTTACTTGAAGACCTAATGCAGAACCATACCATTGCCAATAGTATTGACAACACTACCCAGAAAGTCTGACAGCCTGTGCATTTTTAGCATTACTTACTGGTTGAAGTTATCTACTGGGACACAAATTCATAAACACCTGCACTATGCTAAAACGCTTGCGATCTGTACCTATCAAATGTTGCATGAGTTTGGTGCCCAAGAGCAGCATGCTTCAAAAACCCCCTCTTCTTCAGTGAAATATGAAAAAAATCCCAGGAACACTGTGAGCAATGCAGAAAGCTGTGAACTCAGAGGCTCAGTGCCACTCAGAGCTCCCGGAAGCGTCATTACTTCTTAATATGGGCTCTTGAATTTCTGTTTAAAAGCCAGTTCAAGTCCTTGGATAGATGAAGCACCAAACAATCCAAACTGTTCTTACTTGATTCCAACACAGTGAAGCCTAAGCAACAATCGCAATTACTTTTAAAACTGCATTGGCAAATCACTTCTAAAACCACTGACAATTTGGGAGAAATTTCCCTAGTGCAGACCAAACCTCAGGGTTTAAATGTGTATTCCCCACCAAGCGTGGGAAAGAGTTTCTGAGCCAGAGAAATCAGTTCAGAAAGCAAATCAATAGCTAGCAGCCATTTAAGGATTTGTTTATCTAATGCTGATCTTAACTTAGTTGCAATTTCCTCCATCAAATATATTTCCCTTTTATTTTATAAGGAAAATTTGATTTTGAAGATTAGGTTTTAACACAGTGAAAAGGGACACCCTTTTATGCTGCAATCACAAGAAGATACATTTTTCTGTTTGGAACAAGTGTAGAGGGAGAGGTACCGATAATTACTGAAATGGGATTAAGTGGGTAATCTGTATGTAGTATGTCTGGGCCTGATTGTCCCCTCTAGCAGTAAAAACCCTTGAGAAGAGGCTAAAGGGACGATATTTCCCAAAGGATTTCCATATAGAAATGTCTCCTGAACTGTTCCAGCGCAGGTGAGTCTTACCCTTTCTCTCCTCTGTGGCAAAGTAGACTGTGGAAATGACTCAGACCTGCTGGATTCCAGAGTCCAAAACTATCTGTGTGGAGATAGGTCTTGTGTGTTCTCCTGTGCTCTAGGTTCTTGGCACCTCACTCCCTCCGTTGGCAACGCTGCTACATCCATATTCATTTCTTAAGCTTCCCTAGCCAGCGGCTATCTTCTGGGATTCACATTTTCCACAATAGCTACGGATGGGTGTGGGGAAGCTATGTCTCACATTTGGTCCCTTCCAATAGCTTCCTCTCCACCCTTTCTCTTTAGGAGCCCTCGGGTTTCTGGAGTGCTCATATGGAGTCCTGAGAAAGAAGGGTGGTGCAAAGAGTAATTGGTAGCAAGAAGAATCAGGATCTGAATGTGTAGAGCCTTTCACCTTTACTCTGGGAACTATAGCATGGGTTCTAGGTTTTTGGATACAGAGCTAGGGAGATTACGACAACACGCAAAATAACATTGATTTTAAAGCATGAATATTGCCTGTTAGAACTGGTGTTGTCTGGGCAGGTAGTACGCAAAACTGTCGTGCAATGGGTTTAATCAACTAGACTGGACCTCAAGCTTTGGCTTTGGCGTGCAATTCACAGTTTACAATACCCTCTCTTGTTAAATCCTCATTAGTGGAAATTGCCAGAAATTAATTTCTGTTGTCTGTATGATTTGAGATCTGTCCTTCAGAGCAGAGGCTGAGCTCTTCAAATAGGTTTCCATTTCTGACCTAAACTAAGCTTTTCAAATGCTAAAATTAAATTTCACGATCATCTTCCTAGCAGTGCTTGCCAAATGCCTTACAAATGTCTAAAATAGACATACATTTTTAGAATTTGAAAGGGGTACATATTCTAAAAAATCAGCCCTACACAATAATCTAGCTTTTGGCTGTAATAAGGCTTCAATCATTTTTGTTCAGCAATTTAATTTTTCTTATTTTCTCTAACAATTGCTAAATATAGCAGTTGCAGAAGTGAGAATGTAAATTGCCCATTGGAGAATTAGTTCTAACCAGACTCTTGCTTTTACATTTTGGTGCATTTATACTGGTGTAAGTAAAGTATAAAGCAGTCAGAAAAAGGATAAGCAGCAGTACAACATCTCCCATTTTGGCACTAAGTACCTGTGCAGAATGGAGAATGTTGTCCAGAAAAGCAGCTGAGGGTTGAATCGTAAACACGCCTCCATGATGGCGACAATGAGAATTTTTGCAGGTGAAGAAAAATATTCTTTATGCTTGCTCACACATATTGTTTGACCACAGACAACAAGCCAAAGCCTCCTGACTACACTTTATAGTAAGGGACTCTACGACACTTGATTATGTGTGTCTTGACTTCTGGTGTGAGGAACATGAGTGCTATTTCCTGTGGTTTTGCATGAGACATGTGTGAGCAAGATTACATCTTTCATAATCTGCCAACCTGATTTCACAGAGTCTTGAAAAACATGTCCTCTGGGGAGGAGTATCCACAACCAAGCTGATGTTCTGGATTGCTCTTTGCTTTCTGACCTTTAGATTAGCAAAGCTATGTTAGCAGGTATAGATATTTATAAAAGTATATATGTCCATCCATCTGCCTTGTGTCTCTGCTTCTAAGGTGGCTGCCATGCATCGTTTACTCTACCTGAGGGGTACTGTATCTTTTTTGTCTTATGTGGCCTTCCTTTCAAAGGGTTTAGGATAAAAAAACCCAAAAAAACTGAATTGCAATGAGGTGGATTAAAAGATTCTCGTCTAGACAGAGCACAGCTGTTTAGAAAACTCCTGAATATCTATTTTGAAAATCCAACACCAGGAGAAACTCATTGCTGAAATGCAACATCTGGAGAAGCTTCAGATTCATCTTGTGCTGGTGACTTCGATGTGACGAAAGATTATAACTTAGTTTCCATTCTTCCAGCTTTAACCTTGCAAGATGTGGCATTCCAGTAAGTATTCAATGTTCATCTGCTTACCCAGAAGATTTTTAGAAAAAGTTTTGAAGCTCTTTAATCTGCACCTTTGGACTGAAAATTTCCCAAGCACATGCTTCCTCTACGATCTTCTGACATTTCCATTTCTAGTTCCAGCCAAAAGTACTGTAAACACAGCCTTTCTCATGACGTTCAGCACTCTCATACTCCTAACAGGAGAAATCATATTCTCTGGTGAAAAAGAGATGCAGCCT
The DNA here is from genome assembly GCF_963210335.1 of Falco punctatus. Taxonomy (NCBI): domain Eukaryota; kingdom Metazoa; phylum Chordata; class Aves; order Falconiformes; family Falconidae; genus Falco; species Falco punctatus. The sequence continues at coordinate 17,381,730 of NC_137587.1, forward strand.
TATCTTTAAATATATCTCTGTCTCTTTTAGTTGCTTATAAAAGACTCTGACAAAGAGGCTAAGACTAAATAGGATCCAGGTGGATCCAACACAGGAATGATCAAATGAGCAAGCATATCCTCTGGATAATCTTGCAGGAAAACTCTTCAATCACTGCCGCTTACAAGTATCAATATCTTACAATGCACAGAATTGAAAGAATCTATAGCAAGCAGATGACTGATATACCCTGGGACAGTACGACTGTTTGTTATCATAACAAAGATAAAATACTGAAATGAAAAAAAAAATACAAATAACATTTCCATATACTTTGATTTAGTTGTATAAAAAAATCACATTAAAAAAAAGTGTTTAGATACATAATTTCTTAACCAGTTATCAGGAACAAATGCACTGAACATTTGAGATATGTGTGTCTGATAGACTGTGAAATCAACTGTCCTGAATCTTTCCTCTTACATTGCATATTATTACTTCATATTATTAATGAAGCAGGATGGAACTTGCTTATATGGAAGGACCTGACATTCCAGTGTATAAGCAAGGTTGCTTACACATTACTTCATACTTTTTGCAGGATGGTACCACAGTCCAGAGACTCAGAAATTCCAAATGTAACTTAAAAGTAACTAAACCACACATTTCATCAATAATGACAAATTTACATTATCTTCAGAGTTCTAACATGACAAAACCAGGCACTTGTCAAATATTCTTCATGCTGTAAGGAAACCTGTTGCTGGAGCCCCACATCACATTATGTATAGAGAAAAAAAAGAGTATAAAACAAGAAGAGATTTCATAAACTCAAAGTATGATCAAGTGGTTAAGCTGTAGACCCTGAAAAGTTTATATTTGTTGCTATGCCAGAAATTCCGTGAGTAGCATTAAGATAATATTTTTACAGGTGACCACTGTGTTTGTCATTAGTTGACTGCCCCCACTGCAGTATTTTGGTCCTGTCTTTTGGAATAGCTATCATGACTGCCAGTGCATATACTAGAAGCTGTGAATATAGTTACTCCTCTCCTTTTGGGAAGAAATAAATACAAGCTGAGAGCCAGGAGCTCTGGGCCTGCCACTGATCTGCTTTGTGGCCCAAAACTGGCCACGTTCCTTTCCTGTCTCAGTTCTCTCATCTGTGGAAAGGGAATTATAATATTTTTCTCATAAGGTGCCATAAAAATAATTAATGAGTCACTATGGAAAAGCTCATGAAGACATGAATAATTTGTGTATTTTATGTAGGGTTTGGATGGCAGGATTGTAAATTAGGCTGGGACCCACACATGGAGTGGGAAAGATAAAAGGAAATATAGAACAGAAGCCTCATTCCAGCCAATGCACAAAGTGGGGCAATAGTTCTGTGAAAAAAAATGTGTATGCACACAATTAAAATGTGCTACATAATGCATGAAAATAAGACAACACAATGTTGAATTGGCAAGTTGCCTTCTTGCATTTCCTATCTTGCAAGAAGGCACTTTCAGGTATTAGACTCTGCATGTCATTTTCTATTTCTGTTTATCAAAAACTAGACAACTATAACAGGTCAAGAAAACTTGGAGCCAGAAATCAAGTATGAACATACCTATCCATTCCTGTAATAAACCAGCCCAAGACATTTTTATGGTCAGATCCTCAATTGCTGTGAAAGGGTAAAACTCTGCTGAAGTCAATGGAGCTGCATTCAATTTAATCTGGCTCAGGACGCGGCCCCTAATCCTTTAACAAGATTTTAATGTTAGCCATGTGATTTCTATCTTAAAATCCCTGCAGGCAAGGCTTGGATTGAGCAGGGGTATGCTGGGGAAGAAACCTTGAGAATTTGTCTTACTTTTAAAGATTTTTATCTGAGACTGTTGTCCTGTTCTTTAGAAACTCAATATTCATTTGGAAATAAAAAAATATACTGTTGCAGAAACCTCCTTGAAGCTGTGAGATGGAAGCTAACTGATTCTGAGCTGCATTCTTACATCTGAAGATCTGGAACATTTCTTTTGTGCAGAATGATTCATTAACTGAGACACCTATTAACAAAACCATCAAGGTTCTAAAAACATCAGTCTTGGACTTGGGCATTTCAGACACTTGCTGTTGTGCTTGGTCAAGGATGTATTTGAGTATCACTGCAAAAATGCCAAACCTGATAAACCCAACAGTGCCTGCCAGCCCTTCTGTTTTTCCAGGTCAAGCCTTATCAGCTTGAATTGGAAAAACGTTAACAAAGCAAAAGCATATCCATATTCTTGCCAGCCTTGCAAATATAAAAAAGAATTTGAAATTTAGAAAATTAAAAGAAGCACAGTAAAATGCAAACTACTTTGAGTCTGGAACAAGTGGAAAAGATCATCTAGGTAGAATAGTCCAATGCCCTGCATGGGAAGCTTGTCTCCTGTAAATGCTCTCAAGGTCTTATCAAAGCTCCTTTGAAGCACATGTAGACATGATGCATGAACTAACTTCAGGGTAAATTTTCCCTTCATCTCATTGTCCTTGTGACTTAGATTTTGTTTTTAATTTTTATCTACACATTTCTATCCCCTTTCAAGTTATTGTTCCTTAACATGCCATTTCCAACCTCAGTTAATAATCTCTACCTTCTTTTGGACTATTGCCATTTACATGTTTAAGGACTGTCATCATAGCTTCTTTTCCTTAAGCTCTAACCATGAAGCACCCTTAGCCTTTCACAGAATAGATCACACCTTGTAATACTTGTTTCTGTCATCATTTCCTGGAGTCTCTCTAAGACACTTGCTGCGCATACTGCACATAATAGCAGATGAATTTATTTGCAGAAAGGAATTTATTTGCAGAAAGGTAATATAACAATAACAACAACAAAAATTGAAGGATATTCTGGATAAGTTGACTTATACAAACAGCACAGAATTTGGCTAATGATAAGGAGAACCAACCTACATCAAACATTAGCAATAAGCAAATCAAAATCTTAATTCATACCTCTGTTTTCATGAATAGATCTGCTACTTGTGCAACGTCATTAAATTGAAACCTCATGTCCAATATGTTCTTATCTCTCACCCCAAATCTTTTCCACATTACTGTTCTTCCTGTAGAATTTTCCTTTCATTTTATGCCAGATAGTATTTTCCTCCACGTGTATTATTTTACATTTATCCACATTAAATCGTATTCATTTTAATGCTTTCTAAGCTCCTCTGATGTTTGCTATTTCCAGTCCTTCCTATTTTGGTATCATCTCTAAATATATTCATTGTACAATTTCCTTTCTCTTTAAGATCAATAGGGTAAAGTCGTTACTTTAATAGCCTGGTTTTCAAAGATGCTGAGCACCTGTCTCTCCCGCAGACTCCATTTGTATCTGTGTACAGAACTGAGCAAATAAATTACTTTTTTTGGTTTGATGCTGGAAAAAAATTTGAAAAAATATACCTTCTTAGCCAATCTAAAGCTAAATTGTTTTTTCTTTTATTTCTGAAATGCAAACTGGAAGACATTCATTTTGGATTAACCAAAGGGTTTCTTTTAATCTGAGGAAAAACATTTTGTTTCATTTTCCTTTAAGGAGAAGTTATTACCCTCAAAAATTAAAAATAGATACATTTTGAAGTGAAATAGATTTTAAATAAAAATCAACTGTTTTATTCTTTATAAAAGGGTTAAATGGAATAGCCCTTTTCATTTTGGCACTCAAGCAGGCATCATGAATTTGACATGAATTCTCAGTTTGTTTTATTTCACTTTATTTGCACAATGCAAAGGATGATACAACCTGATCTGGGAAAACTAGGTGTTAGTTAAAACCGTCATTTCCTGAACTGATTGCTAAAAAGTTAACTGTAGGAGGCTCCACTTCCAGGAGCTAGGTCACATGTGCGTGGCTCAGCTGGAAGCTTCTCTCCTCCCAGGTTGGGCCCCCAAATCCCTGCTTTGGCCAGGTTTCTGTTCCCAGTTCTTGCCTGACCTTGACCTTAACCTTAACATGTTGCTTTTGTTTTTCTACCCCCCCCCCCCTTTTTTTCTTTTTTTTAAGTAAAAAATTAGAATTGAAACAATTCTGAGAAGCTTTATTTGCTGTGGAAAATTTGGACTCTACTCCACTGCTGCTGCTGTTGGTATACAGAATTTTCCTATTGCAGCACTGGTCCCAGGAGCGCTGTGCTTCAGGGCAGGCAGAATTTGCTGCACCCATTATGTATGGATGCACCCATTACATCATCTGTCTAATAGCTGGCATAGGGTGAAGGCTTCTGGAACTGTCATATTTTGATCTGATATCCAGCAGCATGAGAATCCCATGCCACTTTTGGACTGGAAGTAAAGGATTGAGATTTTTACCTGAATGCAGCTCACAGACACCAAAATAGGTTGAAAAAGAGTAGTTTTCTCCTGCCTTTATTTATGTAGGTACTCTTGTTAATTGCCAGGAGATAACCAATTAAGTGTTTTGATCTATAGAGCATACTGCTTTCTATCTTATTCCAAACTCATGAAGGAGAGAAATACTAAAACCAATTCTTAGTTTAGCATTGAGAATAATTGAGACTCCCTGGCAGGAAAATCTAACTTCGCTTTAACGTAGAGATGAAAGCTGTATCACAATTGATAGGCCATTTGTGTAAAGATATTTTGGACGATGGTTACATGGCAGAATATTCATCTTAAGCACTATCCCAGCACTCTCCTACCTACAATTAAAACATTATGCCCTTAACTTGCATGACAAGATGGGTTTTCAAAGACCTCTCATGGGAATCAAAACAGTAATTACCCGTTCATCAGGCTCGAGAAGTATGAGCTCTCATTTTTATATAGAGCTCATTAAAATAGATTTGGAAGATAAATATATCAAGAAGTGGGAAGAATCCCTAGGTAGAAAGATTTCATTCAAACAGTGGTCTGTAATTTGGCACAGAGCAACTACTCCTTCTGTAACTATTGTTAAAAGAAAGTAATGATAAAATGTTAGTTACAGTTGTCTCTTGCTGCTTCATGCACTGCAAAAGTACATACAGAGTTTCCTGGGTCGGTTAAATAGGTCGAGGGGAGGAATAAAAGATTTTTCCTGTGCTTGGTAGGAATGGTCTTATAACCCAACTGATGACCACGTGTGAACACTGCATTCTGAACTTACAGAACTATTTGGGTTGGGATGACTTATCAAACCTCTGTTAAATTTGGGGAACATTCAGCGAGAGAATCTCTGTCAAAGTTAATATTCTGAATCCATTTCATTGACTAGATCTTCTCGTCTGCTAGGTCATGACACATGACTATTAGGATGGTAGTACAGGTAGCCACAAGTGTCACATAACAGCGTTGATCTACATTGACACAGACCCCTTGGCCCCTTGTTTAGTAGATATATTGCCCATTCCCTGATGCTGGTACAGGGTTATACTTGGTCATATATTTTCTAGTGTTCTGTTCAGAGTGGTTTTAAATTTCTTGTGCACTGGGGCTTCCTTTTTCTCTGCTTTTAGAAGATATTTTGACTTCTGCTAATAGTTCTTGCTGTTGAGAAGTTAGTACATTGTAAATAATAACACGAAGCCTTAAATATGGAGACAATTTAATTTCTGAAATCAATGACTGGATTTCAAAATACAAACAGCTCAATATTTGGCCATTAGCTCTACCTCATAATCCTAAATGATTATCCTCAGTCCTTATATGAGGTTATTCAGATAGAAGATCCATTCGTACTGAATTCAATGACAAATTTCCTTTTGATTTAATAGAAAGTTTTTCACATTTTAGAGCCATAAGACATGACAATCAACAAAAATGCCACCTAACTTTTGCCCATACTCATAATTTCTGTTTAAAATACTGTGCATTTCGGAAAGATATCCAGTTTTGTTTCGAAGATTGCAAATAATAATAATTCACCATCTCCTCATAAATAGTTCCACAGTTTAATCAATGTAGATTTAAAAATATATTTCTAATAGAAGTTTGTGTAACATCAGCTCCAAACTATTCATGCCATGCCTTTTTTGTTGGGCTAAAATCCTTTATTATTAGGAATATCTTCTTCATAGTGTTCCTTGTAGACTGTAATCTAGTAATCTGCTATATTTTATCTTCACTAAGCAAACAGATTGATTTTTATTCTGACTTCAACAGATGCAGGTATATTTAACAATCAGACCTGTAATACTATCACAAAACAAGATGAAGATTGATTGTTTTCCACACAATCACATTCCTCTACATTATGCTATCACCTTCAATTCTCCACTGGTTACATCACATTATTACCATTACTTAGTTCAGGATTCATGTCAGCAGTGTAGGCTAGAGCCATGTAGATGTTCTTTTTAAGATGTTGGCACAATATTAACTTTTTCAAGATTTGTTAAATGTCAACAATAGAGTTTCATGGAGTTGTTTCTTAGCCAATGTTTTTTTGGTGTAAACTTACCCAGTCCTACAGATCTAAAATATTTAATAGCTGCTATTTAGCATCCTACCGACTTGTTTACCAATGGAATGTATTTTGCCTTTTCTATAAAATATGAATGTATCATCTTTCCAGAACATAAATATTTGTTGAACTCTTCTTCTTCTTCTACAGACTGACAATTTTACATTTGTTGCTTCATAGACATCTGTCATTCCTAGGTACTATTTTTTGTCATATATTACAAAAACAACAATATTTTTGTGAATGCCATGGGACACAGTGTTTTTTAGATCTTTCAGTTATTTGCACTCTACTGTTGTTGATTCTTATTCCCTATAATCAGTGTTGCATTTCCCCCCTTATTTATTTGTTTCAATATCTTTTGACTCCTGACTGGACAGTCTTAAGATTTGAAACAAAGTTTCTGGTTTGTTCTGTAGCTAAACATCTTTATTTTTGTTCTTCTTTTTTTTCCTTTCTTTCTATTTTTCTTTTTTCTTTTTTTTCCCCCAGTAATTAATAAGGTATTTTTAAACAGTTTCCAATTATCATTTGCATCTGTCTTTTAAATGCTCTATTCCTCTCAAATCTCTTCAAAGCTGTTTTTTTTTTTGTTGTTGTATATATGTGTCTATCCCCTGCACCAGGGGTCAGCCACCCTCAGTGTGAGTGATAAATGGAGAGGTTTTGAATGTCACATAGCAGGGTTGGTCCAGTGCCATGAGCGATGAGCCATGAGATCTTGAGAAAGGTAGTGTTTCCCAGTTTTTAGTTCCTACTGAGTTCTAAAATCAGCGAGAGCTGGAAGCCCCTAACTCAAACAGAGACAAGACAAGATGGAAAGAAAAATACAATCTGATATATCACTCCTGAAAGGCTGCTGGCTGTTTTACTACCGGATGGGACTATAGTTTGTTTGCACATAAAAATAAAGTTATACTGTGCCCACTGCTAACTTGATAACTGTCAGCAAATCATTCATTATCCGTAAGAACAAAGTCTCTTCTAAAACCTTCTTGAATTTTTTAAATACTTTTTTAATGAGAAAGTTGTTGAGAGTTTTCAGAGGCTCCAAGTATATTTCGCTGGGTAAAATTTCATGTACATAATTCCTGATTAGCATCCTCCACAATGCAATTTTTCTATCTAGCTATCTTGGATAGATTTTTAAAGAGCTGTTCATCCTCTTCCTAAATTCAATCTTGTAGCCTGCTGCTGACTCCTGCAACACTACTCCATCTCATGATTTATCATTTAATATGTTGATCAATAGGCATTCCAAGTCCCTTTTTTTCTACTTTGTCAATAATTTTAGAGCAGATAATGCTATCTTTAGTGTACACTATCTACTGCTTGTCCTTTAGTTTCCCTCACTTTCCTAACAGGGTATACCCAGTGATTTTAACATTCCAGTGAAATGAATCATTCTATTGGATGTGGTGCTAATAATATATAATTGCTCTTTATAAATCAGTATAACTAACACATTTTGTTTATTACTCAGACTAGGAGAGGCAATTAGGCAACTGATTTTTTAATTTTTTTTTTTTTTATGTCTCTTGGTGCCTTAATTCTTTACACATATTTTGTTTTGAATGAAAGTTGCATGTTTGAGCATATACACTGTGTTCTAGCCATGGGCAACATCTCTCTGGATGCTAATGTAAAGCCTTCCCAGCTACTTCTGCTGATTTGTCACAACATGGAAGACCACGAGTGCATGTCTGTATGCTGTCTATTGCAAAGGCTTCCGTAATTACTCAGCTGTTTTCTAGCAAGTTATTTTCAAAGTTGGATTAAATGTTATCATAATAGCACTAAAGAATTGTCATTAATTTAAGAGCTTGGGGTTTTCTTCTTTTTATTAAAAAAACATCATGCAGAAGTTGTGAAAACACTATAATGTTCTGTTGGTCAACACACACTTTTTTTTTTTGTCATTTCAATTTCTATACAAATCACTTCGCACTAATGAAGAGGCTGGGGGTGGAATGGTGAAAAGGAAAACCAGAAATCTAATACCAAAAGGCAACAATGGACTTGGCTCTTGACAGTTTGAGGGATATGCTCTGAGTTTTAGTATATTACAAGAACAGCACAAATATGCTGAAACATGCTCAAACATATCTATAGATGAACATACAGAGCTTTTTAGCTTCCAGGCTGCCAGAATTCTCAGTAGTTGGCTCCAGCTTAAGACAGCTTTACATTGTTAAAGCTTTCCAAGTTTATAAATATCTTGGAATCCATGATGTCCTGCCAATTTCCTTCATTTTCATTCTAGACATCGGTGGTTTCTGGCATAAAATTGGGTGTATGAACTGAGGGTCTGTCTACACATATGTAGGTACCCATACTCTCCTACCATCTACCGTTATACATACTGCAGTTGTATGCACAAAGTCTGAGCAGAGCAGCTCCCCTGAAGGTGTGGCTGAAACGCATTCAGTTTGCAGCTTGGATGTAATTTGCTAGGAGTACCTGGACTGACGTATAAGTAGTCTGTTAGTAAACTTTTGTTTACCATTTCCCGTATCTGTACCTTCTGGACCTTCTACCTCCTTACTGTCTATTTCCTTATTTTCCAGAATCTTATGGCCATGTAATATTCTCCCTGGTTCACGTCTCTTTCAGTTCTCATGAGCACTGTTCAAGTACAGACATAACAAATCCCTGCTCCCTTTGCCAAACCAAAGATTACCTTCACTCATGCAGTTGGATAACCAGAGGAGCATACCAGGTTTCTTGTTCATTTCTGGAGGTGGTATTCATGTGAGTATGATTTAGCAAAAAAATACCTACTATTACTGGGCCATGGGAAAGCAACTGGTGGTATTGACCCATTACTGGACCAAACTGCTTTGCTGAGTGTAGATCAAACACCTGCAGCAGTGGTGCTATGAAGCTGAGGATGAAAATCCAATGTTCAGCGACTTAACCTCCATGTTCTGGGGTGTCTGTATTCAGGGGTATTTGAGCACAGTTTTTCAATGCCTTGACAAAGAGCTTGCAATACGTGTGACCTGTTCTGCACCCAGCAGGGTGATGATGTGCAGAAAGAAAGGTGGGATAATACTGAAGAGGAATTCCAGGAACATAGGAATATACTGTATTCATCTCAGTGCAGGCGTTCACATCCTCTTAAGGGTCAGTCTCCTTGCCTGGATTATTTAGAAGGTATCTGAGAACCTGTAGTTGAGTGAACTCACATAGGCAACCACTTGCTACATCTGTAATCATCTAATTTTAAAAGGATGGTGTTTTCCATGTTATAATTATAAAAGACATTTAAAGAGTTGAGCATGATCAGATTCATGCAGCAGCTATGCTATTCATTTTTAAAAACAACTTGTTATCTCCTCCTTGCCTATCCTAAATGTGTGTTACAAAGTGGCCATCAAGCATAGGAAAAGGTTCACATAGACAAGACAAATACTACATATTTCAAAAGGCATTGTTTGCAATGTTTAGTACACATAGGATGGCAGGCTTAGCAGGTAAAGAATACAGAGTTTTGTGAATAGCAGTAATTTTTGCTCCAGTGCTATAAACTGCTTGCCAGCAGTTTAAAAATCTGCACAATATAAACTGTGGTCTCCTGAAGTTCACAGACATTGCAGTCCACTGCTCATCTTCCCTGCTTTGTCACTTCATTGAAATCCTGTGGAGCATTGGTAAAGTGACTTGGTGCTACTAAATGCTGGCTGTCTAATTCAGCACTTCCTCAGAGTTCCTCCTTTTTCTGATCGCAGACAGAATGCTTTTCAAGCATCCAAACAGGTTCATCTCATCAGCTGACTGGCAATCTAAATGTTCACTGCATTCATTCATACACTGCCTTACCTCCTGTATTCCTCCTGCACGCGTGCTAATACAGGCTTAGTTTCTTCTGTTTTTCATTCTGGACATTCTACTATCATTAAATCCTCAATATTTTGGTTAACAAAAAAATAAAACCCAACCAACCAACCAACCACCAAAAAAAAAAAAAAAAAGGCAGCTAGTCCAGACAGGTTTATCTGGACCTAACCTTCTTTTTACCTTAACACCCCAAATGCCAGATTGTTTTTCTTTAATCTATTTTTCTTTTATTTCTCTTTTCTTGAATTGGTAGGTGCATGTTGAAGCAGCCATGTGGGTGAAGCTCAGCAGTGACCCTTCTTTATGTCGAAGATGACATAATTGCAAAAGTACCAGGGAAAGAGGACTAGAGGTATCTTTCTGGGCTGAAGAAGTAGGTGGCATGAAACACAGGAAGGCTGATGAAAGTATTCCATAGACAGATACAAATTCAGGAAAGAGAGCTGGGTTGTGTTTGGATCGAAGAATACACTGAGGTCTGACACCTTTTCATTTGTGATCTGCTTGAGTTATTATTTTGATCTGTATCAATTTCTCACAAAATCTTTTCCTTTCTTTTGTAATAATGGCCTTCAGACGTGCATAAATTGAGTTTAATTTAAAGTGAAAACCTCCAAACACACCACTCCCTTAATACAAAGCCCATAAACAGGTAGTACCTGCATTTGGATAAACTAGTATGAAACTGCTTTCAACAGGTCTTCTTCACAAAAGCCCTCCCTAAAAGTAAAAGCTTGTAATTACTAGAAACTTAAAATGCACACAGGAAAAATAAATTAAAAAAAAAAAAAGAGCACAGCAGTCAAATGTAATTAATTAAGCATCACATATCTTTCCCATCTATTACTCATCATCATCAACCTGTGTTGACAGGCTGTGGGCACAGGCGGGAGCCAACCCACCCTTTGCTTGCCTTGAGCCTATGCCATGGTGGATGCAAGGTTAAGGCAGGATACATTCAGGTTATCTGTACTGGGCTAGAAAACTCACTGTCCTGGGTCCACCCCATGGCTGGTTAGTTGCCATTAACCTCTTCACTACTGCATGCTGTACAGCAAGTCCCAGCCATATAGAAAGCCCTTGTCACTTTGGCATTGAACAGACAATGCAGGTGGCATCGTACTCCTCTGGTACACACATGCCTTTTCCAGGCAATTTTAAGACTTAGGCTGTTAGTTCTAAAATGATATAAAAATATTCATTTTGTTTCTCCGTTCCATGAGCCAAACCTAAAACTGAGTGAAGTCAATAAGAGCCCTTTGTTGACTAGGATAGGTTGTGATTCATGTCCTAAGAGAAAAATCCCGATATTTTTTGGGGGAAAAAGATCAACCCCCAAAAAACCCATTAAAAAGCCTTGTTTGGACATTTGTGCTTTAAAACCAGCGACCTTCATGAGTCTTTTTTTGATCTGTAATATTTCGGGCATCTATTAAAAGCCACAATTCAATATCATGGTCAGTCTAAATTTGCAGGGACTGGTGAAGCAGATTAGATAGGATGCACTTATATTTCAACGATAGCATTTCACTACTTTTCTGATATATTTTTAGACTGTGAACAGGTCCCTTCATTTAGAGTAATGATTTAACTAGTTGTATTCATTAGTTGTAGTTTGGCATCAGTCTAAGTATATTAAACTTGTAATCAGGTGTGCTAGCATCTGTTTTAAAGCTTACATTATATGTATATATTTAATATAAATACATATATATATATGTAGAAGAAGAGTTTCTTATTATTGCCAGGTTGTGTTAATGTTGAGCCAGGGATTACTCTGTTTGATGGAGAAGCAAAGAGGCTTGGATGTTGAATTCTTCATTAGTCTTTTCCTTACGGTAATGAGCAAAGGTGTAAATATTAACACCTCTGATTTTCAAGCATTAGTTTAAGTTATCATCCATAAATTCACTTTCATAAAGGCGACATACTTCAAAATTGAACTACTTTGCCCTTAGTGAATAATCTGACTTGATTTACTCTTATTTTGATTTCCAAGATTTCTGTTTCTGAAATATTTTTAACCATATCCTTTTTGATTTTGTTGCATTGATTTATAATATTTGAAATGGCATCTTCCAAATAATTAAAAGCTAATGGATTAATCTTTGTTATTATTTGCTTGCATAGTTTTCTCTTTATAAATTATTTGTTGCAGCCTTTGTATTGTTTTTCTGCTTGTAATTGACAGCTTTATAATACCTAGGGGCATATTTGAGGTCTCTTTCTCTTTTCAAACACTCTTCTCTATCCACAGCAATGGCTGTTTTTCTTTGTTTCTTTGCTGTCTGTGGAAAGCAGATCAGAGGATGTTACTGAATGTGGTAGAATATTACATTCTGTTGCAAGTAGCAGTTTACTTAAGCTATGTAACTAAGTGCCCTGTAAAAGCAAAATGCAATTGCCCTGGCAAATCCGATGTTTCCATAAATCATGAGGAAAACTTTTAAGGTTGTGAAAACCTGAAATATTTGTATCCACTTTTTAATTGTTGATGTGCTGATGTCAAGCCACCATGCAGTGTATTTTTAGTAGCTCTTCCCATGACTAGTTATGTGTAAAAATAAGAAGTAAGGGGTATCACTTCTGGCAGAACTGGAGTGAATTAGAAATTCTTTTTTCAAGACATTTTAAAATATTCACTTTTTTAACCTTTAAATCTACCTCTTGCTATATTTTGCAACTGTAGGGATTTAATGCATGATGCCTACATATGTGTACATAATATTCTCTACCTTTTGTCTTTAATATTCCTTGGTTTTTAATTATTAAAGATAAGTATTTGAATTATAAATATTCTAGTTATACAGGAATAGGCAAAGCAGGCACATACCCTCAGGCAAAATTCTTCCATTATCCATAATCCTTCTGCCTCCTGCCTCCATTTCTCTACCTCCTATCTTTATGTCGTCTCAAAAAACACTGAGGCATTCTTTTAAACTAACCTTCTCCTCCCCACTTAAACCATAGAAATCCCTTCTCAATATGTATAGGGGCCTTTTCCTTGAAGTGGGATGTCATACTTGTCCTAAATATAATAAAGTGCTATCTTCAAGGCATTTCTGCATCCAAAACACTCCCCAGAAACCTGCCTAGTCCTCCCATCTAACCAGCCTGAATGTCACAAATCATAGCACAGAAGCTGCTTTATAGTGAATCATTAACATTGTCAGGAATGAGTTGGCAAGGAAAAAAAAAAAAGCTTTCCATTAGAGAACTGAGGGAGAATATACAAATGACAGCATTGTCATTTCTCTTACATTGTTTTATAAAGTGCACAAATGATTAGGAAGAGTTTATTATAGAATATATATGCTGTGTATGCATACATGACAATTTTGTTTTCATCCTGAACTGTTTGTAAGTATGTATGGATGTGCTTTGGATTAACTGTCCTACTTTAGGGTTTTGAATTATACAAGTAACAATTTCATTATGTGCAAAGACTGTCTAGCCTTAACAAATATATTTGGAAACTAAGAGGTACAAAAACGTGAGATATATGTGGAAGGTGTTTTTAATCTACACAAAGATTAATAAAGCTATTCCAAACTCCTGTTAGGCAGTATCTGAAAAAGGTCCTTTAGGATAATACTACTTCACTCTATAGACACTGTTATCTGATTACAACTCAGAGGTATGTAACTCCAGTGTAGATGCTTTCTTCTCAATTTTCCTGTTTGGCACAGCTTGAATGGGATAATATACACTTATAACATGTAATACAATTAGTTCTCTTTTAAGCATCAAATATTGTAAAGAACGTCATTTTGATCAATACATGTGATGCTTTTTATATAAAAACCTAATATATTTGTGTTGTAAATTAGGTTTTTTCCCCCTTTATATCTTAAAAGACAATTGCATGGAATTATACATGGCTTTGTTGTTCATGAAGATAAAAACATGTCAAACCATCAGTGGCAAAAAATGTGTGAGAATATACAGTATACACCTAAAAAAAAGGAAGATTGATTTTCAAAGAACAAGTTAATTTGCTTTGACAACACTGGTAGCTTTCTTTAAATAGTTGTAAATACTAATGAAAAGTATGCAAAGCAGACAGGACTTCTCAAAATTTTACATGCGCTTACACAAATAATTTTAGTGTGCTTTTCTTTTTCTTAGATGGTCATGTGTGCAGTTAGGTCATTCTGATTACACCGGTTTTGTGTAAACCTGGAGTATTTGAGCCTTTTCTGTTGAGTTGCCACTGAGCTCAGGATCTGGCTATATGCTGCATAGTAATTGCTAGTCAAACCCAACAATTCCCCAAACTCTCCATTTGCTGCTGATATTTAGGTGTGGTTTGAGTGACAGCATTACACAGGGAGAGGGAATCCATTTTTTTCCTCCTCTCGAATAGGTTGATTGTGCAAGAGCTCCTTCAGACAGAACAATTTGCATGGTATCCATCAACACACAAACTACTTCCTTCACGGGGGAACTGCCAGGAATATATAGGCTCCAGAGGACTGGGAACGGCGTGATATCTAAGACATGGCAGTCTAATCATGCTAATACTTACATGATGTTGCCTCTCTAATCACTACAGCTTGTCCCAAAACACATTTAGGGAGCTGGGTGAAAAGGACGCTATTCTTGCTAGCTCTCTGCTGCTGTGGTGGAAGGCGATTTTAAAGAAAAGTAGTATATGAACACTAACAATAAATCTAAAAAAAACCCTACCCCACCACAAAAGAGGGTCTTTTGCTTTGAACATTATTCACATCTTCCTTTAGGGGACCTTGGGAGATCTCTGCATAAAGTAAAGGCTTGATCCCCTGGCTAGTCCACTCACTTCTCCAAGTAGTGTCTGAGGTCCTAAGGATTTTAAGCCTTCCAGAGAACAGGTGTGAGGTAGCCATTATCTACTTGTTTCTTACATGAAGCCTTCATCTTTCTCACAGGAGATGAAACTGCTAGAACCAGAGCCACTAAATACAGGCATTTTATCAGGCAGTGGGACTTTAAATAGAAATATACCAGAAAAGGAAAGGAGATCAAGATCCTAAACACCATCAGTTTTCCAAGACAGTAAAAGAGGCACATGGAAGAATTCTAACTTGAACAGGCAGTAAGATTTTCCCTGCACTGATATACTCTTTGCTTGATCAAGAAAAAGAAAAAAAAAGGAGAAAAAAAAGAAGCCAAATGTGATTCAGTGACTCTTGATAGAGAACCTTGCCTGATAGGTAAAATAAATGCATGTGTATATGTTTCTTATACATGCACATAATCACGTATAGATTATTTAATTACTGATAAACTAAAAAATCCCCATAAATTAGTTGAAGGCCATCCCAATGAAGTAACTGTTGCATCAATTTGAGACAATACACATTATTTTTTTTAGAACCTGACATTGCTAAAATGTTACTGTCTTCTGTATGTGACCAGAAGAAAGCATAAAGTATTTCCCCCCAGGAAAGTGGGGGAGGTTTTCTTTTCCCCTTTGAGATTGGTCCTACAAGATTTCCCCTTTGAGATTGGAGTACAAGGTGAATTTTATCAGAAAGCTGTGCAGTTACACAGTGAATGCAGTCAGGTTGTCAGAAAGACAGGCAAGTTACATGTTAGAGTTCACTCTTGTTTAATTCCTCAGAGCCCAACCCACACAGGGTCAAACACTCAGCTCTCACTGTACAGGTTAAATACAAGAGCCTGCGTTTGTTTTTCAATTTGCTCCCCAGAACAAGTTACCAGTAGTAGCTACCTAAAACTATGAAACAAAATCTGAAGGAAATAATAGTCAAGTAAATGTGGTGTCAGTAAACAACCACCCCTTACTCCCCTGGTAATTCTGCACCATTGGAAAATGCAGGGCTGAGCCTTGGGTTTTCATTGACAAATGTAAAATATTTCCCAGTCATCATGTAACACATGGGAAGAATAAGCATCCATGCCCACATCTTCATGCTTACACATTCCCTTCCCCTTCTTAATATAGTAGCATCAGTCAAGAAGAGGGAGATGATAAAAATGAGTAATAGGTGTCAGTAGAAAGAAGGAAAATATTGTAAAAACATGAAAACATATAGCTGAGGAATCCACTGGGAAAATATACCCAGTAACTAGCATCGGACAAACTAAGTAACATGTAAGAACGACCAGCAGCACACTGGAGCAAGAAGTCAAGAGGCAGAGAACAAAAAGAGGATGATGTTGAAAGGCACAACTTCTGTCTGCACTGTCTGCCTGCACAGCTAATCCAACACCAGAATACCAGAGCCCATGCACATGGTATAGCCTTTACTGAGGCACCTTGCCGTGGGATGGAGGTGCTTCTCTGCACATCAGCTACGCCGTGGTGGAAAGTCTGAATGAAATGAAATTGGAGAATGACTTGCGAGTGGATTTAGAATTCAAAGAGGGGAGAAATGCTGGATGGGGATGCAGACTGAAACAGAGGAGAGTGGTATGGGCAGGGATCAGAAGGGACAGGAGAAGGAACAAAGATGCATCTGTTCCCCTCCCTATCTGTTATGTTCTCTCTTTTTAGAATGCAAATTCTTCAGAAAAGCAGAGATTGTTCCTGCCTTTGCTCTTGTATAGTGCCTAGCACTGTATTGTATACAACATAGCTTAACCAGACATCAGATACAGATCATACTTTTCCACAGAAGTATTTCTAATGCAATTACAGATTTTCTTAGGAAAGCTTTTAGTGAATCATTTCACTCTGATAGACTGAGATATGCTACTTTTAGATGTGAAAATATTTGGTTTGATAAGATAATATTAATTGCTGTAGTCATAGATTTTTAATTAATTAATTTTGATTTTTGTCTTGTTTTGAGATAAAAGTGAGTGTTACAATTCTGTAATTTTCCATTAGAAAAAACCCTACTGTTTCTTCAGAAAACCTAAGTCTTTGAAAGATTTCTTTCTAAAATGCCTAGCTGATTTTTTAACTACTTTAATGCCTTCATGTATAGGCTGACAGGTGATAGAAATATTCTTTATTTGGTACTTATTCAGTGGGGCTTTACGGGAAGATGATATGGGAGATGCCATTCAAAGCCGTATCATATCACTCAGTTACCAGTTAAAGATTACCTGCCACATGGAAAAGTAATCTGAACCCAATCACAATGCATTTTGTGTACTGTGTGCTGTGCGCAATAAATACAAATTCTTGCTTATGGAATGAAAGGAAAAATACCTCTCCATATTTTTCATGACAAGAAACAAAGACTCCTACCGTGCCACTTTTCTCCCTAAGGGTGAGGCTAACGTAAAACACCACCAACATATTTTTGCAGGGAAAGTTACCAACTTATTGTCAGAGAGAATTAGTAAGGAATATGAACCTTCACCGCTGAGATTAAAAGACCAATAGAAGAACTGGAAAATAGAAAACAAAACTCCCAAAACCATACGAAAATTTGATTGTGTCCTTTAATTACTGTTCCTTTACCTATGAGAATTAATCCCTGCTTAGTTACTTTTGTGAAATTTGGTAGTTCTGCCTTTCAAAGCCTGCAACCATTTTTTTTTTAATTTCATTTTAGGTGATCCTCCATCATTGGAGTTCCACTTTCTATTTCAAATTATTCTTAATTATTCTAAGGATATAGAGGACCTGTTTTTCAGAACTTAACAACCTACAGGCAAGCTCTAGCCCCTATTTAGTCATTTAAATAAGTATAATGACTTAAAAAAAATTCTGATAGTAATGCCTAGTTCACTGAAATCATACAGAGCTGTAAGGTGTTTAATAATTTTATAAGAGTAAACAAGATCATAAGTAATTGTCATAATGCACAAAAATGAACAAATTAAGTTTCTTGCAATGTATTAAGTATCTGCAGGAGGAAATGATCAGTTCATTGTGACTTCTTAATTTATCTATTATCTCTTATACTCTGTTGGGATGCCATTTCAAGCCAAGCCATGTTAGTCTACATTGCCCATTTGTTACACTTTCAGGTAAAAGCTTTTGTATTGAGCAGAATTTGATTTCTATATAAAATGTTAAGATTCTGTTAGAATTGTAAGAAGGACATTTGACACCCCAGTCCCTAGTGAAATTTGCTATATTTGTGTAGATAGCACCAATTACATCATTACGATACTGATTAGCAATCATTCAGAATAAAAAATGAACAACAGAGTAGCAGAAGGATTTAGGAGCATAGGCTTTCCCTTTCATCCAAAGGCGCATAGTTCAGAAAAACACAATATTGCCTCCGCAAATAGGACAGAAGTGCTGGCTGCTGCTTCTTCCATTTTTTTTTTTTAATTCCCCATAGGAACAGTGAGGCAGAGTACAGCAGGCCAGAGAATCTGGCCCATGGCATGTTGCTGGCTCAGTCAGATATGATATCCATGTCTAGTTCCTTCATTACCTCATTCCTCCTACATCAAGAAGAAGCCAATGTAAATTACTAAATGAAGAAAGCTATGTGGTCTTTCAAGTTAAACAAAACTCCTTGCATAAATGTTGCATCAGCCGTTCAACCACTAGCACACACTGTTTTGTCAAAAAAGGCATTTTGATGAATCTCTTACCAAAATATAAAATGTAACAAAGATTAGTAAAGTCCAGAAAGTTGCCTTTTGCAAAATTTCCCTTTTTAGTCTCACTTTGGTTGCTTTATTATCAAGGAATCTCATCTCAGATGCAGCATCTGTTTTTCAGTAAAGTCCTGCTTTTTACCCAATTTTCCAGCTGGATTGACTGAGGCAAAAGGAGGTCAAGTGACTTGCCAAGGTCAGATGGCAATCCAGTGCTTTACCAAGGATTAGAATTTAGGAACCTCCTGATTAATAGAACAAATAACCTCCATGCACCAAATCCCCATGGGATGGGCAAGTCACAGAACTGGGTAGGATTAACCAGAAAGGACTTGTCTGCTTGGGTAAGCAAAATATACCGAGCACAGAAGAAATACAAACATTTTCAAGTTGTGGAAGCATAATCCTAGGAACCATTTACATGTGTTGCTTGTGCAGTTTGTGGAGGTCTTTAAAAGACCAGTAAAGCATGAGGCTAATATTTGAAGCCATTGCATCAAATAGCATACACACGTCTTTATTTAAAAAAAAACCACCAGAATAACGCATCTCAATTTACTATTATTTTAATTATTTAAAGAGGCTCAGCCACTGGCACTGGAGATTTGCACCGCAGAAAGCCCTGTCTCCTAACAAAAGGGCACATGCTCAGAACAGCAAGTAAACAAATATTCCAGACATGCCTTATGTTCCAGCAGCAGCGCCTTTTAAACAAATCTTACTAGTTACAGAGCAAAAATGGAAACTGTCTGTTTTGATTTAAATCTGTCCCTAAGCAATTTCCATGAGTTAACACAGCAGAAGTACAAGTACAGGAATAAATAAACAAACAAACAAAGAAACTTGAGCTTGCCTCTAACAACTGAACCGCCATCAGTTTCCAAAATGCAATCATAGAACTGTCCATTCTTGCACCACAATTAAGAGCAGCTCACAATGGAGGCGAACTGCTCCACCCCAGCAAAGGGAGAGGGCGTTGAAATGCTAATTGCACACAAAACTTCAGTGGTGCTGGTGATTAATAAACTTATTGTTATTGTTAAAATTGGAATGACAAAGAGTATAATATAGCAGTGCTTTTGTGTCCTCTGGCTGTTCAAAAGTGGCTCCTTGCACTTTCTTTGGGTGCCAGAATTACTCAACTTCATTTTACGGTTTTCACTTGCATTGAATAGACAGGAGACATGGAAGAACAGCTACTGGAGTGTTTTAAATAACGCAAAATAGGTAAGAATGTGTTTTTGTTTAGGAAACCTGTAGTGAGGAGGACAGAGGGAACTAATGGGATATATTCTCCTAGGTGAAAAAAAGAAAGGAAGAAGACCTGGAGTTCATTCTAATCAACAGAGTCCTGATTTCTCACTCTTTCAACTTTACTTAGGTCATAATCCCTTACTCATGCTTATAAACTACTGAGATTTCCAGCAAACCTACCAAAAGACTTACAAGTATGTTTAAGAAGATGAACACCACGCTGGCTGTCAATGGTTGCAATTATATGCTTAACTTTAAACATTTACTGACAAAATTTTTCTGAGTAAGGCAAAGATAGATTTTCAAGGGACAGTTGGATGTTCATACCCTTTGTAAAGCAAATCCCTCATTCATTTCTGTAGGATACATGAGAACAGCCACTGGAGTCAATATTTACATATCCTTGCTATGTGGCTAGGGTGGGACTGCTTATAATTCGGACTCAGGAGAGTTGGGGATATCTATGTGGTGACCAGGGTATCTAGTCTAAGTTAGTCTAATTTGACTACAGTGCCTAGTGTAACTTAGTGTTATCTCAACAGTAAGTAGCTTATTTCTGTACTCACATGCCTTACATTAGCATAAAGTAATAATTAGAATATAATAAATATTTAAGACAAAGGGGACTGCAACAGATCATAAGCTATGCTGGGAGTGATACTTGCTAAAAAGGGGATGCTCAGCTTCTCTCTCTGTCAGATGACTTCAGGTTGCTCCCCTCAGCCCCTGAAATGTCTTGATTCATTGCCCATCACAGCTGTCAGTGGCAGTTTATGGTTATACTTGGTCTGGCAGAGCCCCCCAGCAGCCCTCACAGCGCTGCGCTTGTATTGGCAGCTAGAAGGGTGCTGATACCACACCAGTGTTTGGCTGCTGCTGAGCAGCGCTCACAGCATCCAGGCTGGCTCTCTGACATCCCCCATCACCAGTAGGCTGGGAGTGGACAACACCTTGGGGAGGGGCATGGCCAGGAGAGCTGACCCTTGCCTTGCCTACCCCAGTGACAACCAACAGCCTATAGTACTGTACAGCGCCTGGCCTGTGCCGATTGAGTCACAGTTCAGTACTCTCAGAGGGCTGTGGTTGAGGCAGGGACATCTGAGGACACCACAGTTGAGATACGGACACAAACAACAGCTAGAGTACTTGCCTCAGTAGTGAAAAAGAAACAGTGGCCAAGAACAACAGTGGTCCATGTCATTGATTAGTATAAGAGAGAAGGAAGAAGAGGGAAGTTCTGATCAAGAGACTGGTCCCTTGACAAAGAAATGGGTGGAAGGACTGAGAAAATTTAGACTGGAAGTGGAAACTACTCTGTCCCTGACATCAGAACATTGAGATATACAGAGAGATTACAGCTGCCAGCCAGGTGAGTGGAATGCTGCCTGGATGCTCCAATGTTGGGATAACGGGGCCAACAGTCATCAATAGGAAGGCAAGGAAGCCCAGCAGCTGAGACCCCTTGCTAGAACCTGAGGAACTGGGAGAGGAATTGGAAAAGAGGCAGCAAACCGCAGCCTCTGGAGACGGCTCCTCCCAAGTGTGAGGGTGAGATTTCCATTCAAATCAGGGAGTATTGCTACTGCTTAACTGGATGCACAGCTGTGGAGGAGCAGGAAAGGAGGAGGAGTAGGAGGAAGGCAGCCAAAGAGGAAGAGCCCCTGTAGATCCAGGGAGCTGTGCTCTGGTAGCATAGCTCCAGGGAACAGCAGCAACAGGGAGCAGACCCTGCTGGAATTAGCCTTAAGCAGGTAATTTGGAAACAATCTGTGATTTTAAAAGCTGGTTCAATCAAGCCGGGCTAAACCATAACAATCTCAGCACAGATATACCACAGCAGATAGTATTAATTTGTGTAAGTCAGGATCTACTCAGAAGTTCACTTACTCTCCTCAGAAAGACGCTGAGAGAATGAGATCTTTTAAAATAACTGTTATTTTTTTACTTCTTCAGATTGCTGAATAAAAATGATACAAAGAGCAAATAAAATGTCAGTAATTATTTTTTTGCAGGATCGTTAAATGTGGTTTGGCTTTACCTTCACTTAAGGGTATGTACTGCCAAAAAAGACTCCCATTTGTAAACAAATTTGTGAGAGCCATTTTCCTTCTTAATGTGTTGTCCTACAGAATGATGCATCGAAACATGTTCGGCTCAAGGGAAGAGTAAACAAGAAATTCAACATAAGACTGCTGGAGAAGGAAACTGTTACCTAAGCACAGATTTCTAGTGCCTTTTTGTATCATCCCCATGGGATTGGCAGATACAGCACAGAATCTATGGAAGACTTGTCTTTCTGGAAAGACAGGCAGAATAAACTATGGCATCTAAAGCACAAGTAAATACAAAAGCTATGTGTATGTACTTCACAAAAGTAACTGTATGTAAAGTATTGTAAAAGGTGACAGAATTATTTAAATACCCTTGGTACTTCTTAAAAGAAACATTTTCCCCAGCATCGTAGCCTCAGTATTGAATTTTTTAGAACATACCCTGCCTTAAACAACCTTCTGTATCTGTCTGTATGTGTTCTGCTTGAGTCTTTATTGCAATAAAGGAAAATTTAGGTGGTCCCATTCGTGTCTTTCCAATTGTCCAGCTTCATTCCCTAATAGACATGCCTTAGGCTCATTTTTTATATCACAAACAGAACTACAGCTTCAAATAACACAAGAAATTGAGCTCTATGTATGCTAACAAATTAAAATCCGACCACCTGTTTTATGCAGTGAGATTCTGAAGTTCCATATATCTGTTGCATTAAGAACTTGTGTCTCAGACCCAGACACAATGAGCAATAGTAGGTGCTCTTGTCCTTAAAATCGCGTATGTTCTTTTCTTACCTGAAAGGCACACTATTTGGGTGCCATTCACAGAAACTGAGAGTATGTGGAGACGTATTTCCCCAAGCTGCGGCTAGCACTGCTGGGGAGCGCAGGTTGCACGGCTTTGCTGCGGTGGTTGCATCACCTGCCGTGGGAGTGCATGGTGCGCTGGCCAGCGCTCAAGGCAAGGCCACAGCTTCCTTGGTTCCCCTGCTAAAACTGCACTTGCTGAACACAGTCTTTTTTCACATCAATCCATTTTTCTGCTTGTGACTGGAAATAGTTGCTAATTTGCCAAAGTTGTACGTTCAGCATCTGAAGTTTACCCAGTATGCTCCACCAAGGTCTGGGCCTCGTTGAGCCTCTGGTTTAGAGTGGCAATGGACTCCCCTGTTCCCATCTGCTCCCAGGCTCCACGGTCCAAATCTGGTGGGCAGGATTATGGGATTGCAGCACATCCCCTGGTAAAATTGCTGTCCTTAGGTGTCCCTGGGGGTGCAGCACCTAGAGCGAACCCAGAAATGCAGTGCATCAAAGGAGGTCCCAAAGGTGCTCAGGCTATCAATGTATGCACAAAACAAAAAGGCTGCATATGTATAATTTTAAATGTCCTGAACAGTCAGAGAGGCTGAGAACTCCTTTCTCTGAGAACCCCAGCATCAGAGGCTGGAAGAATGGTTTTAACCTTGACTTTCCTGACATTTATAGGTTTCTGCCAGAGTCTGGCTGTTATTTTAAGAGTATATTCCAGTTTATTTAGCAAATGAAGTCTAGTTTAGTTACTGAAATAAAAAAAATCAAGACATGGACCATGAAAAACATGATCAGTGAGATATTATGCATAAATGTAAAATAATGATGTAGAACAACTTCAAAAAATTTGCGTTTTCTTTTCTGTACTGTAGTGAGACAAGGAAAAATTAAAAGCAATTGTTTTCTGTGGGGGTCAGCTTATTAGTTTTTATTAATGAATGAATTATTCATCATTAGCATGTATTTTAGTCAAATTACAAACGCCTTTCCACTTCCATTAGGTCAATGGCTGAGATACGATTTCATATCTCAATATGAAATAGAAATAAACAATTAGATGATTTAGGAGATGCATTTGCTTAGACTTTTAGCAGTAGATTTCAGTTGCTGTTGTATACCACATTTCCTCCGACAAGATGTGATTATTGCTGTCATATGTATTGCTATGCTAAACAATGTATATCCTGTATTTCGTTATTTGCATTTCTTATTTCACAGTGCTTTGCAACCCAGACTTTGCAACATTTGACTTCAGGAAAATGTATTTATCATACTTTGTATATGCTGTTGTTTAAGGATCATGACAGGCTGTACCAAATACGTGAGAGGTCAGTAGTTGGCATTAGCTCTTAATCTGGCATACAAGAGGAGTCAAAGCATTACTATCAATGAAAACCATACTGCTGCTATTGATTATATGGTTCAAGATTTTAGAAGGTTCCATCCATTCAAAGTGTAGCCCTAAAGGCCTTCCAGAATTTAACAGTATGATTACAGAGATGAATGATGGCAGAGACAGAGCCAAACTCAGATGTTTAGTCAATGAGCTGAGATTTGGAAGGAAGAACTGGTACAACAAACATGTAAAGCAAAACTACTCCATGGGACACATACATCAAAAGGGAAGACCCTCACACACAGTACAGACAGAAACTACCTAAAGAAACTAGTGAAATGGCAATGGTAAACAACAATGCTGATGAAGCAGCATGGGTGCAATATTTTCAGACCCTTGTAAAAATCTTGATTCAACTTTTACCAGTAGAACTTATAATATGTGCATCTTCCAGTGGAAACATTACTACTGATCAGCTGTGCAAACTCATCTCCTGGTGCAGATACCAGCTTAATCCTCAGACACTACGATTCAGCATCTATGCAATCCCTGCCTCACTTTAAAGCTTTGTTACCCCCAAAAGTAGCTTTTGGTATGTTGCGCCACTTTGTTAGTTTTTCTGCTTCTGGTGACAAGTACAGGGCTTTTGAGGAGTCTCATGGCTGCTGGACCATTTTGCTTGGGCTGTAAATGTCTTCTACATGTTAGGGTGGTTAAAGAGTTTTATGACAATTCACCCTTCAAACTGCAAATATTTGGGTGCTACAGTTTGTGAAAGAAACAATGAAAACTAGAAAACATGGAAAACTCATCTGTTTTTCACAATTATTTTTTTCCTTTCTGCCCTGGGGTATACTTGATATCTTACACGGCTGCACGACCAGCTTGGTTGTTTCTAAGTTTGAGGGAAACTTATTCCACCATATTTAAAAAAAAATAACCTACATTTGGTTGAGAATCTGGGGAACAATAACTTGAAAGACAACTGGGCCATACATTCCAAAACATTATGTTGTAGAAATCTCAAATTTGGCATCCAAAATAAAGGGTTTTTTTTCAGCTTTAGTCTTTTTGCCTTATTTTGCTATATGTTGCAAAAGGAATCATATGTACTGTCATCTTGCAGAAGTTTTGTAGAAGTGGTAAATATGGTGCCAATACAGTTACACAAAAACTCTTGAGGAAATTAATAATTCTGTCTTCATATCTCCTTTGACTAGCATGCAGTAAATAAGGCCTGAGGCCACCCATTCAACAATAAGAACAAAACCTACATTGGATCACTTCTCATTAAGTAAGCACCCATCCATCCTGTGCACAGATGAGGCAGAGGTCCCAGGGAAAAAATATGATGGCATCCTGTAATCAAAGCCTTTATTATAATGTACCAAAGAAAGCTGAATTAGCATAGCATGCATTGCTTTAATAATTCTAGTTTTTCTCATATTCAAGAGCTTGCCTATTCAACAGGAACATTCTGTTCCCATTGCTGTACATGTATGCTAAACAAAAAACCCAAACCTAACCCCCCAAAAATTTCCAATACAATCAAACCTGAGATACACTGTAGAAGGTGATTGTACACTATTGGTGACTTGACCATTTTAATTAAGTTAAGGAAAATTATTTTTGATTCTTGTGAATAGGTGCATAAGGATATATCTAAAATCTTTAGAAAGGCAGATAGTTCTGACATTAGAGTTTGGGGACGAATAAAAGTTTAGTAAGATACACGCTGCTTTTCCCTTTTCTAAAAAAAATAATCAAGCCTTAATCCTACAACTGTATATTAAATCACTTATTTACTGTGACAGGCAGGAGAACACAGATATAGTAATCTAGCAGTCTGGTATCTGATATGCTTTGGGAGTCATGAAATAGATCTCTGCAGGCTGAATGCTGTGCACCCACGCATTGCACAATGCCGTGATTACAGTAGGTAGGTGGTTTGGGTAACAGTGAATTTCAGATATGCAGGAGTCCAGTATAATGTGTGGTATGATTTGCAGGATTTTGTTAGGACACATCCTATAATTGTATGCCTGGTATAATGTCTGATTGGCTTGCCTTTTGTGCCATTGAGAACCTAGACCCCTTTGGAAAATTATGGGTTTTTTGCAAAATTTTTTTGACAATCCATTTTAAGAGAAATAAATTAATCAAAGCTGATTATATTGTGCACACTCCATTTCTGTAAAGGAAATCAAAGCAATTAACACAAGTTACATTTTTATTGCACAAATCATTGTAAAAGACCTATAGAACAAAAGTCATTCCTAAGGAGACAGTTTATAAGCTTCAATACAAACCAAAAAAATTTCAATATCCTATACAGGCAGTACCCCATTAACAGAATTTCGGTGGAATATTACTGATAAAATTCCTCGGGACTGTTAATGGTGTCCTCTGATGGACTGCTCTTCACCTCATCTGCTCATATGTTGCTGCTCTCAGGTGAGTCCATCTGTATGGTATGCTCAATATGCCTTACCTTTCTGTAGTATATATTTTAAAAAATGCGTTGTTACTTCTGATGAAAATCATAGGCACTACTTTACAAGTGGTGAGAAACCCTGCCAAGGAGTGTCTGCAAATTACTTGGTGGGAGCAGAGAAAACTGAACCCTTGGTAGAATCATTACCAGTGTTACTGGCTGGTGGCCCATACCACCTTTTGCATGAACCGTTCCCCATATGGATTTACTTTGAGGGGGTAGTGCTGCTTCCATTCTTGCCAACCTAAGGCACAGGGGGTACAGGCTAGGCTGGATTTCCAAAATTCTGGTCCATAACTGTCAGATCAGCATTTTCTGTAGTTGGCTATACGCTGCCTGAAAAAAACTAAGTAAAAAGGATAAGCGAATCTCTTCCCTTGTAAAAGAAATCTTCCCAACTAGCTTTTCCCTTGGGTTGGTTATATCTTTCAGTTAGAGGGGAATCTTCTGTGGTGTGTTGGGCCTGATGGCCTAGATAGCTGGACCTGTATTTAGTTGTGTATTGCAATAGTCATCCTTCGCATTTAGAAGAGGAAAGGTTTAGTTAGTCTTTTCTGAAGGTGCAAATAGGCAACGTAAGCATGCACACGTGCAAGGCATCCACCTGCTTCTTTAAGCTACTTTACACATCGTGTGTTGTTACGTTAGTTCTCACTGGGTTGACCAAATAGTAGCTGTTTTTTTCTTTTTCTTCAACAGATTGTTCAGAAGGTTTTGTTTGTGACAGGAGAGTCCCATAGTCAGTCAGTTTTGGTGTCAGTTAGAACTGACAGAGGCTTAGCCCAGTATTCAAAAATCCAAAATCATGAAGAAGTGGGTCAGATGGATGTCAGAAATACTGCTGCTAGGAAAAATGAAATGTTTGCTATGCTCACAAATTTGGCTTGCTTATCGTAGCAGTTTGCTAATTATTAATTGTGCATATCTTCATAAGATAAACTACTCTCTTTTTCTTTAAGCAGTAACCAAATAATGCTGTTGACTTTCAAAATATAACTAGACTTTAGATTTAGCATCATGTTGTGATTAGTATGGCATTTCACACCTTTCCCTGAGCCATTGTCTCAGATTGTCAGCAGAAATCATTGAAACTGCTTACAAGTCATACTTGAAAGGTTATCTGTCGTATTTTTTTAAACGTTGGCAACTTTCAAAATTAAACACAAATGAAAATTTAGCATAAATGTAGCATCCTGCTCCTGGCTGTTCTGAGCTGGCAGAGTCCAGACTCTCCTGTATTTTACTAGGAAGGGATGCTGTGCATGTTGGAGGCTATTTCTTCTGAAGGTTCAGCATAGCACACCTCTGGTAGACTGGGACGTGCTTATTGGAAACTTTTCTCCTGCATTAAAAATAGTCATAGTTTCCTCTGATGAAATATGCGAAAAGAAGCATAGCAAGAAATACAGGTCTGGCCAAAAGCTGGAAAGAAAAGAATTATCTTTTTCTGGCCAAAGAAAGGACCACAGCTACCTCTCCTGTAGATAGGGCTGTGCAGCAGGGGAACGCTGAGTCAGCTGCAAAGAATTAATCAGCCTTTCATCGTCTTGGCTCAGGAAATACGGAATTGTGCTGTAGGGAACTGTGATGGCGTTCAGTATCAAAGAATTATTCTAGAAAATTACCAAAATTGAAGGTGGAAAGGAATTTATTCCTGTTTCTCTCCAGATGCAGACTAGAGAAAACCTTCCTAATTTCTTTGACTTCAATTTTGATTGAAACAGGTCATGCATTTTAAGAGTGTTTCCCACCCACTGGCTCCTCTGGGCATTTGAAAATCTGGCCACTTTATGTGGATGTTTGAATAGGTTCCAAGCTCATTCAAACATCTGACCCTATACTTCTCTACTTCCGTCCTATATATTTAGTTTGGCTTTTAAGCTTCTTTGCCTTCAATTCTCTAGCCTTCAACAAAACATGTAAAAAGCTCCAGCAAACACACAGCATACAAAATTCTCTCCCAGTCCCAACTCCTTTAATAAGGAGGACTAATAAAAAAATTAAACTACAGGATTCGGAACCTCAAAAGTAAGGTGCGGCTAAACACCTCAAGGCTAAGGAAAAAATCCTTTAAAACTCAGGTACTCTAATCTACTTCAGTGGATATACACTAATTTACATCAACAGAGGATCTGACTTGAAATGATTACATGTCTTATCTGAAATTGTTCGGCACTGGAAACGCTGGAATGGAAATCTTACAAGCAGCAGCATTATGAGATTTCCTGTACCTCTCCAAGTTGTGCTGTTCTAAAGGAAAATGTGCATGCCAGGACTGGGTAATAACTCTGACAGATTCCCCCATTCATAGCACTGAGAGCTGCAGCTGGGCTGGGTACAGCGAGAATCCTTGTGATCTCCTGCCCCAGCGAACTCCCCGCTGCATGTAGCCAAACCTCTCCCAGAATACTAAATCCACTGAAGCAGAACCTCTGCAACAATTTATAGCAGGTTTCTAGGTGCTTAGCAGCCATAGTGCTTTTCTTGTTTATGGCCCATAGTTTCCTCAGCCATACTCTGTAATTTCCTTACTGAGGTCTTACTCTCAGGTCTGCATATATTTACATGTTTTACTCTGTAAGCTTTTAAGCAGCAAATTATACAAAATAGAGGTGAGACCTCTGCTAGTTGAGTCTTCCTTTTATTGTTTCCATTGTAATCGCGTCTGGAAAATAAATAAGAAAGAACTTGAATTGACATAAAATAAATGACAGTTCAGGTTCTATAGGTTCATGTTTATGACATGATTGGCCCACAGCCACTGCAGCTATTTCGTAGTCTACAAGATGTCCTTGATTTGCTCTTCCACCAGTATGATAACAAGCACATACAATCTTTGCGTACATTGCTAATAGGCTTCTACCCTCTGCCTGATTTTACACGTTCAGCTTTCACATTGTTCTTTGCAGAACTCTATCAGCTCTCTTAAATAATCCTTACATTTTTGTCTGTACTATTTTTATCTTTCAACCTAAGTTAGATGAACATAAAGAGAAAAGCAAGAAAATATGATAAATCAAGATACTTGCGAAATCAGAGAATTAACAAAGTCTTCATTCATACAAAGGGTGTAATTTTTCTTCCAGCGATATACAAATTATGATAACCCTAACAGAGCTACCTTAAATATTTTCTGATGTGCAAAACCACCTTCTTCTACTGCCTTTTGAGAGTAACTACACAAAAAAGCCATATAATGATGGTAGCAATAGTGGGACTTCAGGTGCATACATGCCAGCCCTGTTAGATCTCTCATCTTCTTTTGACATGTCGGTCATGAGATTTTTTCTCTCTTTTTTATAGATGTAACAGAAATAGTCTTGGTGTCTGTGAAATGACTCCATTCCTTCCTTGCTGAGCATATATTGGAGCCTGATAAAGAAATTTTATTTTTTATCCCTCAAGGCCCATCATATAGCCTTCCAAGGGCTCTCATTTTGCTTACCCCCTTGCTATGAAGCACGGACCGCTGAAATTTCAGCCTGGTGATGGCTCTATATTTACAACTCTATTGCACCTGACCTTGCTAGGGCTACTGAATGTGCAAGCAGCTTTTGTAAAGGGGGAAGGCATGAATAAGAGCTAGCTGGAGTTCAGTGGAAAGAGGCTAAGGCAAGATCAACAAAACGGGAAAGTAATAGCAGTTTTATAATGAGAATGATTATCTGTTTGTCAGTTCACATGAGAGCAGAATTGTTGTAGTCTTGGTAGCGGATCTATAGTCAAATAGCAGTCTTCTCCAGGGATTCTTAATTTCTTTTTCTTCACCTTGTCTGAGTGATTACATGCATTTCTTCCTGGTATGGATATGGTTACTCACTCCATGTTTTCACTGGTTTCCGCAGTGTGTCATATAGCAAGCTGCTCTTTATCTTATCTTGAAATAATAGTTGGCAAAATATTGTAACTTACACCTGGAACACCTTGGAGTGCAACTCCTTGCCTAATTTTCTGAGCTTTAGTGGCTTCCTAGTTTCTACCTAGAACTTCAACATCAGTTTTGATCTGTGGGGTGATACAGCCAGAGGTGGAATGAAGTGTCAACATCCCACTGAAATTCAAGTACCCTTTTACCTTTTTGCTAATGTCCTTTCAATATCTCTGAAAATCTCAACCAGAAGAACTTAGATAGGGCCAAGGCTATATGGTTTAATATTCAGGATAGGTAGTGACTATTTCTTTTGCTAGAGCAATCTTGGCAAACTGAGAAGGAGGCTTAGAGCATTGTCATCAGTTACTGACAATCTACTTTCACTTTCTGAAAATTCCCAAGTACTTAGAATTCTGTCTCTGTGTAGTAATTAAGAAGGGTAAAGGTTATTTTGTTCTTTTGATTAAAAATTGAATTTACTTTGTGTTGATGTAAAAGCAGGAAATGTAATAGCAAATTAGTTTTTGTTCTTTCTGTCTGCATTCAAAATTAATATTTAGTACAGATCTTCTACTTCATTTTCAGATAATCAAAATACACAAAGCTAGTAAGATTGTATCACCACTTCTTCTCTCAAAGAAATTTTTGTAATTACATGAGAAATGAATCTATATTAACCTTCAAAAGCTACTATTCTTAGGTGAATGGCACCAGAAACTTGAGCATTCACACGGTAGCGTTATGATTGGCTTGAGAGCAGATATCCAGAATATGTTGGGATTTTGAGGCCGTTCAGGTAGTGAATTAGTTTAAGCATTCATAGCGCAGGGAAGCCCATGAGATAGGTTTTATGGAATCATATCAAGACAAAGAAAACCATAATGGGCATTGGCAACTGGCAAGTGTGTTGCCTGTGGGCTGTAATCCAGAGAGCATGGAGTATCAGTAAGTGAGAAGTAGGATTGCTCTTTGGTGTCCAAATGAAAAATGAACGGGATGAAGAGGTGTCTGGATGAGATACATCTAATTATACACTAAGGTGTGGGCATTATATATGTTACAGATAGATAGATAGATAGATAGACAGACCAAATGATCTATCGATCAAAGTGTACAGATTCTAGAAATACCATATTAATTCTCAGGGCTAAATTTATTTTCCTGAAGTTCAATAGACATTTTAGGGGGGGCTATAGTTTTACACAGCATTAAAAGGTTGAGATTTTAGCTTTACAAAAGTCAGGAAAATCTTGACTTTGAAGAAGAGGTAGTCAGGAAATTCAGAGTCAAGTAATGATTCTACTTTTCAAAATGGCAGTAGAAGAAGAAGACACAAAAAACTGCTGGAGATTTTAATAATTGCTTCAAAAGAAAATAGATTGTTTAAGATTACCATTAAAAAAGCAAGTAACTCCCACAAGAAAAAAGAAAACTGTTTCTATACTGATTCTTACCAGGTCAAAATTTAGCCCTTTGCTTGGAAATTACTATCTCTAAAGGCTATGCGTCATGTGTTACCACTCAAATAGATGAACTCTCAAGGATACTTTTTATTTGCCTAAAAGCTGTTTAGACTATCACTTATAAGTTGACCACACCATTTCTTTAAATAATATACTTCTTTATTGCTTTAGTGAGTAGGCTTAGTACTTACAGTGTCATAGATATCTGAACTAGATCAGTTATGGCAGCTGTGGATAACATTTGTCAGTATTTTCTGACTCTTACATAAGTATGTCAATAAAATTTGCATTTGAACAAGGCCTCCCCTCTTCCTTCCCCTAGAATAAATTAAAAGGATCATAACGGCATAAAATATCAATGTGTTTTGGGGGAAGAGCAAAATTACCAAGTCAGGCTATAATAGATTCACAAGCATTGATGAAGGCTGGGATACTGCCTTTATTAAAGATATTTTTATGTTGACAGTCCCTTAATGACAGACTCCAATGAAGATTTTGGCTTCAGCTTGTTAGATGGCGATATTCAATGAAGATGTCCTGGTTGCTTCCTGTCAGGAGACAGACAACAGTTTGATTCAACTTTGCATTAACAGAAAAAGAATTTCTCACTGGATTCATAGTGATAAAAAAATATTTTATAAATACTGCAATGATTTTTAGGTACTTTTTGCCTGTTTCTTTCTGTTGCTGGGACTGATGAATCAATAAAAATAAATTATACTAGATCATATCATGAAAAAATTGTTTGATAAATTTTTCCTATTAATATTTGAAGACATGAAATGGATGCTCAGAAAATATGAGGGATTTGAAGCCACTGAAGGCTAAAGTTATTTGTTTTCCAAAGGTTAGATGGATATTTAAGTATAAGCTTTCACAGTTAGCATACCTTAATACTTCAGCTGGAAATCTTTGGTACTTTTAAATGGTGAAAGTGTAATTCACTCATTCTGTTTCAGTCAACATATTTTAACGCAAAATACAGAAAAGGTTCCATTTTTTTCCCCCATAAGATTACAAAGTACCTTGCATATGTTTCCTCTGTAATTTGATTTAAAAGTAGTAAAAGAAACTCAATTTACTGAATTTTCAGACATCATGTAATTAGTACAACTTTTGGCCATTTGAGTAACAATCTAAATGTCAACCTCTAGGAGAAAACTGACAGCAATTTTAGTCAAAGACAAAACATTAGCCACAACATTCTTGTCCTTACGTACTTATATCACACACTTTGGAATACCAGAATAATGAATACAATGTATGAAACAGAGCAAGTTTTGTCCTGTTGTACATCCTTGCCTGCTAAAATTAAAACCTTTTATGTCAGTGCAAAATACACACGTGGAGGGTTGTTTCTAGCCTGATAGTGAAGTTCTCTGTGAAGACAACTGATTTTGCAGTATTTAGAAATGTCCCTTTGCAAATTCATAAGTAATGTTGAACTGTATCAGAGAAAATAACCTGAATATTTTTTAAGAGGATGCACTTCTGATTAAAATTGCCATCACACTTTATACAAATTTAGCTTTTATAGAAGGGATTTTTTGCAATGATGTATTATTTAAACTTACCTTCAGTCCGCTGACATTACAGCCAACCTACAGTTTTCCTTTAAATTCCGCTGACTAAAAAAAATTGTCCTCTCAGCTGGTTTTATCCAGTTACCAGTGTAAAGGTTGCCAGAGACTTCAGTGTGAATCTAATCAAACCCCAAATGTGTGGCCAACTTGAATCTAAGATGCAAAAGATTAGTTCATTCAATTAAATCCTCTGGGATGTTGATTGTGTCTTAGCATGTGTTTGCACAGAACCCAGCACAAAACAGCATGACTGGAGTCTTTGTGTGATGAAAACTGAATTAGTGCTCAATCAAGACTTTGCTTCTGAAACTTCACCCTACAGACAGAAGCCACTCTGTAGTCTGTTTGCTGTCTCCTTTGCTCCTGGCACTTGGGTCCCATGTTAGCTAGGGCTTGCTATTCTAAGGATGGTTGGGAAGACCAAAAATAGTGAATTATTTTATTCTCCCAGTGGACAGCTATCCCAAGTGTACAATGCTGGTATATTAATGAAGACTAAAAGTCAGTGTAGCTAAATCACCAGTTTTCATTGTTGTATATTTCCAAAATCTCTTCTATCACATTTGATTTAGTCTCCATCCACCTCTAAAGATGTTGAAAAATAAGGTACAGAGTCTTTGGTTACATTTTTATCATGTAAAAATGAATTGTTTTCTTCTACTTCATTTATGTAAAACTGACAAAAATAAGATAGCTAAAACCAATGGCTAATAAGGCAATCTGTTTATTAATCCTCTATCTGTTGAAACTCTTACTTCACATCCCTGTTGTGTGAGCAATTTGTAGCATGAATCCTTACGGGATGCAAGTTAAAAAAAAAAAAAAAAAGACATGCTCTTTTTCTGTTTATTTTGGAGAAAATGAGATGTTGTTTTTTAAGGTTGCATTAAAAATCAGATAAAAACAGTTTTTATCTTTATGTGTCTTCTTTGGGAAAAAAAATTCTACCTCAAGAAATTTCTTTAACAAAGAGAACATTATTTCAGACTCTAACATTTCTGTCTGCCTATTATCATTAGTCATAAGCTAAGCCCTGCACTAAATGTCTAGTGAGCACAGATAATGTTCATTTTGTCTGGAAGACAGGTTGCCGCCTGTCAAGGAGAGATGGAATAAATGACAGGTTTGGACTCTGTGCCTTGCAGGCATATTAGGCTAAGAAATCGCCAACATGATGAAAAATTATTTTGTCAAAAATTTGTAGGTCACCCATCATTGTCTAATGTATTCTGTGATTAATTGCTAGCATAGATCAGCATTATGTCTTTCCAGTGAATCGCTTAATTGTTGCCTGCTTCATGCTCTTAATGTAATGACGAGGCATCTGGTCCTTTCACATGTGCTTTTAAATGCCAGCTTTTGCATCCAGGTTACGGGAACTGTAACATTAAACTTAAAGAACTAGTTGAAATTAAAACTTCCGGAAATCCGTCTGTTCTATCTTTTTTTTTTTTTTTTTTTTTTTTTTTTTTTTATGGCCGTGTGCACGGTAGGCTGAGTGTTAGTGTTAATGTATGTAGATTTTATTTCTGATGAGTGATTATTTGACTGCTCATTTTACGAAGATTTATGGTGTGCTTTCTATCTCCTGACTGCAGTGCTACTCTTATCTTTAATAAAAGAGATGAGGACATTAATCAGCTTTTGTCAGGAGTCCTGACTAAGACATTAAATGTACTGTATGGGATAGGTAAACACGCTCCAGATCCTTCTCTACCTCAGTAGATCAGGCAAAAAAACACTCATTATATTTATCATAATTTCACATCTGCTGTTTTTGAAGCAATGTACCATGAGGCCATAAACTGTATTACAACTGTGCATAAATTCAACTGATTTGTGGCTGGAGTAACTAATTCCTAAAGTACATTTTAGAAAAACAAGCAGTGAGCCCTGAAATTGCAATTCCATAAAGGCACTAAATTACTGACTGCAGAATCAAGAATTTGCTTGATGTGATTCTGCAGTGACCGTTTTATAAAAAGTGACAGTGTGCCTGTGATTGAGTCAATAAAATAAGGACGAGTGAGCCGTACACTCAAACAAGATTAAAGAGAAACAGAATGACAGAGGACAGACACATGGGATATAAATAGAGGATAGTGTAATGTTCCCCCCTCCAAAAATGGCTTTAGGATGTAGCTATTAATAACAAGGTTGTTAATTTGTAAGTAATCATTTCACTATGCGAGAAAAATACAGATGCTTTTACCTAAGTTTTCATCAGATACAGTATTTCTGTAAACAAAGATATATTTTTTTTGATGGCAAAAAGGTTGCAGCTCTTATCTTAAAATATCCCATATGTTTAAAATGGCTGGATTTTCTCATCTGAAAATTGTAAATAGTTCAAGTAAAATCAATGGGACTATACAAGCCTCTAACTGTGGTAATCAGAACAGCAGTCAGGACTGCACCTTTCAAACTGGATCTTTCTTAAGTTGAAGAGAACATACTTTTAGGGCGTCCTTAGATGTGATATTTCATCAGCAGCTGAATGGAGTTGGTTTTCTTACTTATGTTTTCAAGCAAAATAGTGACAAGAACAGCAAGATTGTGCCTAGCTCACCCCAGACCTATGCTTTACCTCTCCTGGTGGCAAAGCAAAAAGAGGTCAAAAGACTCGGAAGCTGCTGAAGTATTGGAAGTATTGGTCCAAGTAATACCAGTTCCCAACATTTTTTGTGTAATTTTTGGTCAGGCCAGACTGAAAGGTATTAGTTTTTCAGTTAATGGTGATACAAGATGGTTTCCTCTCAGTGATACCTGAAAGTTGACACATAATGCACATGGGCAAAAAATGATTTCTCTTGGAGTATTTAAAAATGAAAATATTTTTGATCTCCAAATAAGCTAGCCTTCATTATGGTATGCATTGCTCTCATTCTATAGGTAGATATATAAAAAACAAAACAAAGATGTGGTATGAGATAACTTTTAAACATCCTTCTCTTGGGAGTTAATGGCTGTCCATAGTGTTTCAACAGCCCCTGGTGTGTGTTGGTGGAAATATATATTATATTCACTTTGGAAAATCAGAGTAATATAATACCCTCTGGTGCTGTTAATAAATGTGTGTCTAGCTTAGTTTTAGTACTGTTCTTGACCACAGCCTGCTAAGCTTGGTCCATTCTTGTGGTTATAAATCTGTAGGGATTATGCTGAATATTTTTGTGCTTTGTCCATGAGATCAAGACAAAAAAGTGTTTGCTTGATGCCAAGGCATAGTTTCTATCTAATAGCATCAATCTGTGCATCACTGAGCGTTTCTTTTCCTGACCTTATTACTTTACTGAAATTAAGCTTGAAACAATCTGATGTCAGATACTGTATATCTACTTTTATTGCTAGCCTTGCCGGGCCTCTCCATATTGCTAGTGCTGCATCTCATTTTAGATAGGTTGAACCACATATATATTCTCCAGTTTATTGAAAGCCTGATAGATTGTTTTCCATGTTCCACAACAGCAGGCCAGTCTTTTTCATGAACACTGGAGAACAAATGTAACTTCTCATGTATACAGCTGACCAAAATTAATAGTTTTTTTTTCTTGGCATTACGAATCACTAGGTATGAGCAAGAATAGCACAGTGAAGTTGGCTTCAGTTCAGCTTTTCTGATTCAGTGGCAGTTTCAAATGTATTTGAAGAATCTGTAAAAGTTGATTATTATGATAGATTCAAAAAGATTTGCTCAGACAACAGAGCCACACCAGAATGAATTGTAAGGATTGAATAAAATGCAAACTACCTTCAAACTGAGGCGAGCTTTTACTATCTATCCACCCCCCTCACCTCCTTTCTCTCTCTCCCTATTACCATATAAACTTAGCGGCTTCCTGCAGAGTTCCACTGCAGTCAAATAAAATTCAATGATAAAAATCACTCAATAGTTCCATTAAAATACAACTAAAATTATTCTTAGGACCATGTCTAGGGATTAATATATTTAGAAGCTATCCAACATTTACATCACTTTTCCTCATGTTGAGCCTAATCCTGCTCTTTAAAAAATAGTCAAGGCTCAGGTGGCATGAAAGGAAAAGTTTTTTTCCCAGCAATCGAAACTCCCCTATTCCATACCCTTGCTGTACCAAACACCTGATCAACATGGAGCAGGTTGGTCTGAAGGAAGGCTGATGAATCAGAAGAAAATGTCCTTCTAGCCACAGCAGATACAGGTTGACGGGGTGCAAATGACCGAAACCTAGGCTGATTTCCAACTTATTTCCCTGTGGGTGATTAACCAGACCACTTGGAACAGTATCCTGGGTGGATCTATTGACTTCCACTGGTATGGTGTGTGAATGCCTACCAACGCCATGTGGGGAACCCTATCCGTACCTAGAAGGAGACCCATCATTTATGGGGATCGAGCCTTCAGAAATACCGCAAAATCCACTGGTTAGGCTGACATTAGGAAGCAGCCTGGGAACTGTCAGTGTGTGATATGACTCTGGCAGTGCTCACTGCACACAGCCAGCCCTGTTAGCAGTGTTGCTGGGAGCTGGGTCAGGACCTTTCTTAAATGAGGGCAGGGGAAGATCCTGGGTTTAAAAAATGGCTGCTGCTCACTTGTTTGTGCAGTCGAGAGCATCTGATTGCTGAAAAGATCCACCCACGTTCCCTTCAAACACACCTCCTTTCTCATGAGGCTTTCATGGTAGCAAAGCCAGGAAGTGTCGGGGTCAGGGGAGGTGTGAACACATGCTGAGCGAACTGCATTTGATGCAATGTATACTATCCCTGCCTGCTGAGACAGCATGAACACCTGCTCCGGAGGCCAATTCCTTTACTTAGCTACTTAAGCACTGTTTGACCCTCTGCAGGACTTCTCTTATCATGGCATGTATTGAAAAATAAAAAAGAGCACTGGTTTTAAACGAATGCTTTCTCTAGTTTTGTTGTTTTGCAAAAGCCTCTTTTTCCTGTTTCCTTACACACCTAATTCTTCACTCTGCTCCCAAGGGAAAAGAACAGTAGAATGAAAAAAAAAAGTGTTTACTGATAAAAATAAACAAAATATACTTATTCATATGAAATAATGCTATCTCTGGAATATTTTGTTGTGTATCAGCAAAAGACACATCTCAGATTTTTAACTCTGTACTTCAAGCATAAAACCCATATTCCACTAAACAAAGGTGCTTTTCTTCCCTCGGTATTTACCTTTATTGATTTTTGTTTCTCTCCAAACGCAACAAAACATTACATTTTCTTCTCCTTGAAGAACTGGCATGGTATGAAAAGGGAAAGAGAATGTAATGGTACCTGACTGTTAGAGGAGATAGACTTGTTTGCAGCAAGGGGCAACCCGACTCTGCTGCAAGCATTTTCTTTTAGCCTGCTATTCTGCTCTTCCTGAAGCCTGAGCTAGAGGACAGTTAGCTTTAAGGAATTAAGATGCTACGTGAGAGACTACATAGATGATTAATTCACAGGAAGCCTTGTCCCAAACCAGCCATGTTACCTGGTTCTCTTGCCTCTGAAATCTGCATCTGCCAAAGCAGGGAATTTGTGGGGGTTAGAGTACAGGGGTTCCTCCACACCATGACTATACAGGACTGTAAAAGTCAACCTGGGAATTCATCTGCTACTATTTTCAGGTAATCATCCATAAGAACACAATAACTTTTTAGCATCAATTAGAATTTAGATTTCTATTTACAAAAGGCAGTAAATATATTCAGTTCAACATGCCCAAACACCTGCTAACTGAAATGAATTTTACTACTCACAGCCACGTGTTAGATTTGCCTCATGCCTAATCTGTATTTCATGAAAAAATTCTGATTAATGTTGTTATTTACACTTAAATATGTGTATGTGTGTAACTTAAAAGGAGGCTGAGTGATAATGACCTCTGCTTTAAGCAAATTTATGCACAACTGGCTGTATTTTGGACAACCTAAACTTCAACACACACACAGAGCCACTTGAACAAAGGGAGAGGCAACAGTAAAATACTGAGGTCTTCGTATGAGACACTACTTTAAAAGCACTTTCAGCATCTTCTTGCAATTTTGGTTGTATCAGCTTAAGCTTATCTCATTTACCAAAGCACAGTGCTGAAGGAAGTGAGAACCAAAGCCTGAAGATTTAATCAGTTATTAATTAACATGTTGTACCAGTAGCTGTTGTGAAATGGAATGTAGCATATTCATCATTGTAAATAGCTGATTAAATTTATAGCGTAACGTTAGGTATTTGGATATTTCTGTCATACTGTTACTGTTCTTTGCTATGCTGACTGCAAAATATAATAACTTCTAAGCAGTGTGTAAAACAAAGTGCTCAATTCACTTTATTAAAATATCCAATAATAATTGATTTAAAGGCAATAAAATGTGTTCATTAGAGGGTTTATATTCAAGAAATATTGAAAGTATACCTAAAACTGTCACTTTTATTGTGAATGAACAGGATAATATAATTTGAAAAGAGTGTGATCATACTAAAGATTTGTCCTGCAGCATTATCTGATAGCTCGTAAAGTGCTGAAATTTAATATGATGCTTTCAGTCAGTTTAATTGAAATTTAATTGCCACTTTGGGCAGAAGGTTTAGATCTGATCAATAAAATATTAAAGATTTTGTGCTTTCACTTGGAACAATTTCTTAGCCAATGCATCAAGTGTAACCTATGTTTTAGGAAATATTTGTTTGTTATAATTCACATAATGTTCAATATCACTTGCTAATCCGAATGTTTTAATGTGCTGCACAGATAAATAGTGGAAATAATAAAGCTATAGTTGATCCATTTAATTACAACAAGATGAAAGAAATAACGGTCACCTTCAGATTCATGAGGAAGGCATTAATGTAAAAGAGCTATAAATATTTTGAAATGTCAAACCTCAGAAAGACAGAGTCCAACATGAGCTTAGCTGTAAATCAGGCACATAGAAGGACCTTGAAAAAAAGATGGTTCTTTGGTATTTTAGAAATAATTACTAATACAAAAAGGGTAATGATGAACCTATAAATTACATTAAAAAGGGCCATTAGAGGAGGATTAGTTTATAAAGCTGAGAGATGGTTCCTGAAAATTATCCCGCTAGTTATTTCTTCTTTTCATTTCCTATTATTCACGATCCCCAAAATTATCTGATTAATGATAAACTAATTGATTGCTACTTTGCAATTCAAATGCAATGGCCAACTTTGAGCCTCCCTTTACTGTAATCTATACTGTGTCTTCATTTTTATTCATCTTTTTTGGTGGTAGTGTAAAGAGGATTATTCTAACTTGTTCTCTATAATGTGTAGGGGCAACCAACTTCAGTCTAAGCAGCACTGCCTCAAAATTCATCTGTGCAGTTGGCTCAGGCCCCTGAACGCCACCTCTTCATGTCTGGAGAGATCGTGGTGCTTCTGCTCCTCCAGCCTTTTCCCACCTAGCACTCCTACAGGACTTTGGTGAGAGCAGACATCGCTGGAGGAGACTAAGAAGCGACTCTTAATTTCTCCTAGGTCTTCAACAGTGCTCTTGAACCCAAAGCCCACAAAGCATCTTATGAAAGCTGAGTTTCCTGCATGAGACGATACCATATTCAATGACTGGCTGCCATTCATAAGAGTTTTCATCCTTTCAGATAATGAGCACTGCTTCAAACAGCAATGCCTGAGTTCAGCTCAGATCTGTCAGGAGTAGAGTAAGAGGTTGGGAGAGGAACAGAAAACTCTCTCATAGGCTTATATGCTATGATGGCAATTGCATTGCAAGTCACTGCTTGTTTGAATAAACTGTAATTTCTAGTATATGATTTTTCACTGAAAATTGGTACAGGCATGCATGGGGCAGAGGACAGCACTCCACAGCATGGAAAATAGTGGATTTATATCGCTGCTGGTGACAGAAGCACAAACACAGCAGGATCACCTTTTTGGCCTGAAATCAATGGCATCTATAGTGCTACGTCCCAAGGATCACAAGAAAAGATGAAAAAGTATAGTCATTCTCACTTCCTCTCCCTACAGCACTCGACCATTAGCTGGAGGATTGATGAAATAGCCAATTCAAAGCCTTCTGAAGGTTGCAGTGGTCTGTTTTCCCCTCCTGTGGGGTGTCCTGCAGGAGAGGAGTTGAAGTTGCCAATGCCGATCTCTGAAAATCATTAACTTTTCTGCTGAGCGATTGCCTCCTTCTGCTGAGGGTTGTATGTCTGCCATTGTGAGGGGCAGTGTCAGCACTGAGTGCTGGGAGCCATTTAGGTCCTTGGGAATTTGATTAGTATGCAGAACAAAATATCAACTAATCTGACAACTAATAAAACTCTCATCCACATGCCTGCTAAAACAAAACATTTCCTGGCTTTTTGACTTCAAACAGAATTTCAGGCCTCTGGTTATAACATTAGCAATTTTGGCTCATAAATTTGAATAACACTGGAGGCAAGAATCTTGGGAGACAAAATGGTTGGATGGGTAGAATTTGGAAATGGAAAACAGGATTAACGCCATACTTCTATCTTTGTGGGACCATTTCATCTATGCCTTTCCCGATCTACAGGATGGGAAGATGATACTTCTTCACCAGCCCAGCAGTCTGGCTGATTGTGATTATGGGAAGATTAAATAAAAATAATACTGTCACAGACCGTGCAAGATGTTAGGTGCTGAATAGCACAATTCTGCAGCAGCAGTAGCTTTTAAATGATCCTTAGTTCCCAATTTTGTGATCTTTTTTTCAGGTTCTCCAGGATGCATTACTATGGGAACATTTATTTGGAACCTTCCTTTCCAAGGCTACTGAAGACTACTACAGATGGGGAGAAGGAAGCAGTAATTCCACATGTTGCAAATTGGACCTGGCTATTAGACCTCTAAGCAGCAAAACTGACACTCCTCCTCACCAAAACAGCAAGATGGTACAAGTTCCTTTTCTATAGTACTGAGAGAAAACTTGGTTAAAATGCATGATGTGTTTTGCCCTTTCAAAACAGCAAAATTCATTTTTAGCTTGCCATGAGTAATTTAAGTTTCATTAAAAAATACAAAGGACTTTTTTTAAGGTTCTGTTGATCAAAATTCAGACAGAACCGGCCAAAACGTTTATACTATAGAACCCCAAAAGTTTGGCAAAGACCAGATATGGATTTAGTTTGGATTACTGAAAGGGTAAAGGTTGACTCTGACATTCTGTTCATATCATGATTTGGATTTTCAGCCTCCCAAAATGCTTGCATTAGCTCTCAGGTTTTTTTCAGACCATTTCTAATACTTGCTGTACTTCAGCTTGAACTTTATTCACTGTCTTTTTTACAGACTAAATCACAGTCCTTAATGGATTTAAACCCCATCCTTTGAACACAGCATTTTTGTATACACTCAAGTTGCATTATGCTTTAGACAAAAGTGATTCCTTCGTTTGTTCCTTAACTTCCTCACATTCTCACTTCAAGGGTACATTTTTCACCTGGAAGGCACTAAAATTGGTGTCACCTTCCCTCTGCATTGACAGTAGAGGATTAAAATGGTTGTGCTGAAGCATCTTGTATTTTCTCTTCTTCTAATTTATCACAACCACATATTCCACAGGAAGTTAAGGTGGAGGGAGAGAGGGGAGGAAAGATGCCCAGCTGATAGACAGCACCTCTACCTTGCAGAAGATTCATTCCACTGCACATTTTGAATCTGCTGACAAGAAACTTGCAGCACAAGTAATCAGAGCCTTCACAAGATTGATTTTGTCCCCTGCTGGTATATGGCATATAGGGGAAAAAGGTTCTCATCTCTCAGTGTAATCTTAACTATTTAGAAGCCATTATTGCAGGATTACAAATCTTCTGAATACCTTTCTTGTGTAACTTAGTTATTTATTAGCAAGTCCAGCAAATTAGTCAGGTAACATTATATAGTGTTCCAGTCCTGAAGCTCTTATTCAGTGTGCTGCCAGATTATTCCCTCAATTTGCAGAT
Organism: Falco punctatus; assembly: GCF_963210335.1. Classification (NCBI taxonomy): domain Eukaryota; kingdom Metazoa; phylum Chordata; class Aves; order Falconiformes; family Falconidae; genus Falco; species Falco punctatus. Next base: position 17,425,293 of record NC_137587.1, read on the forward strand.
GCCAGTAAATCTATGAAGTTCTGTAAACAATACTGCGTAGTGCTGAGTGCAAATATTAAAATTTTTTTTCCTACTTTTTCCAATTGCAAAGAAGGCTTAGCAAAGTCTATATATAAAGTTCACTTTTCAAAGTGACTGAAACAAAATTGCAGATGTATTCTGTCCTAGGTTTGTAAGAAATGCTTAAAGTCAACTTGTCATAGAGACTTAATTGAATCTACTACCTATGCAGCTCTGGAAGGGAAGATGTAGGGAAAAAAGGAGAAGCATGAGATTTATCTGATGTTTGGTTGATGTATGGCTACATAAAATCTTAAGTAATACAGATAATGTCACACAATATTGCAACATATATTTTCAGTTGAACATTATAAGACAATAAGGTATAAATGGAAATTAAAGGAAAAAAATCTGAATGGTTGTCAGGGAACACTTTTTCATTCAGAGAATCATAAACATATGGAATGGTGTGTCAGGCAAAGTTTCTGAGATAAGAAGAAGGGAGTAATTACAAAATGGATTTATATCCTGAGGAATAAAGTACAGACAATGGAAAGGAGCTTTAAGTCAAATGATTTTTAACCCTCACTAGAAAAAATGCTCATGATAATCGTATTTAATAGGTTCCATCTAATTCACTGAAGTTTGCCTTCTATTCTTTGGTCAGTAATGGAATATAAATAGACATATGTAAGTCATCCACTCATGCTCAGAGCTACCATGTACTTTTAATACATATCAGTATATCAAAAAGCAAACATAGAAACTGAGATATATTCTGTAGCTCTGTCTCTACTGAAATAAATTACTTGTTGATGTGAAAATATTGGATACCCAAAGCATACAAATTTTTGATATTAGAAAATATGGCACTCAGAGTGACTCTTCTGTAGTGATGTGTAAAAATAAATAATCTCAATAGATAAATGTATTAAAAGACAGCCTCCAGGGCAAATAAAAGCAGCGAACATATTTTCATGTGTGAAACAAGTAATTATAGGAAAAGTGATAGAAAACTGCAAACCAGAACATTTTCCCATTGCTCTTGCAAAGCAGGGCAGGGGTGGGAAGGATGTCATTCAGCCTTTAATCCACTTCAGGAGATTGAGGTGGGAGCAAAAACTTTTGTAGAACATTTACAGTCCTCAGTCTCAACAGTAACAGTGTGTTCACAGATGCCACGTTTCCTCATAATCTCCCAGTATATATAAAAATTATGCTGCCAAACTAAGTAAAGCAAACTACATTTACATTAAGACTCCAAAGAGCTATGGAAAGACATGAGTTTGACTTAATTAGTTAGAAGAGAAGCCCAACTATAACTCGCACACTTAACTAACAGACCCCACTAGAAGTGTGCTCAGTGGACTACCTGTTAGTCTTATTCATTGCTCTGCTTTCCAATCTCACTTCCGTCTTCACTGGGCTGAACTCACTATATTTACCTCAGATTTTCTTCCTTGGTCAGAAAAACGAAAAGTAGCGAAACATACTATCTAAATTAAAAGGGAATGTGCATATCCAAATCTCCTGCAAAACATGTCCAAGATCCTGTGATATTTTTCTAAGCTTTCCTGGTCAGATATATACATTTATATACTACACAGCTGCTGTGCAAGGAGGCTGCATCTTGCTGCATCTTGGACATGGAATATCTGCCACCAAAGTACTGCATGAATGGCTCATATATGGGTGATAGAGTCAAGGCAATCTTCCCAGTGTAGACATTTTCCTACAGTGCGTGTACAGTGGGTACACTGTACCAAAATGATATTATGTGAACTATGGGAATTTGTCAAGGACTCTGGGACACTGGACACATCCACTGCAAATATCCCTTGCCCAGACAATGACACCAGAGATTCTGGCCAAATGGACAACTTTGTAATTTTCTATCTAAAACAATATACTTTGGGTGAAATATAGAAATAGAAGGGGAATGCCAGACATTCAGTAGTTCTATTCTAAATGATTTCATATGTTGAGGATGAAGCAAGGTGAAGCCTAATAGAAGGCTACATGTCATGGTCCTTGAGAAGAAAAATATTCCTTTCATACTTCTGAGAGGAAAGAAATTTTCCTGTAAAGGCAAGTTAAATCATGCTAATAAGCAGAACCCTGTGGTTAGAGACAGAAAAAGCTAGATTTAACAAAGACAGCATGAACACTGTCTGTACCTATCACTAAGAGATCATCAATCATAGCTATCCCATAACTGTAACAAAATCCATGCTTAAAACAGCATGGCAGGAATCAGAGACACCTTTATTACCAAAATGTGACCAAACTTACTCCAACATTACCTCTCAAATATCTCCAGCAAAACAGGAGACAGATTTCAGCAGTGCTTTTACACAAGTAGTGAAGGGCAGGGGTCCAGCTACTAAATCATTGGATGTAATTCCCTTAGCATTTCTAAGACTTAATTAAGAAAAAGGATGAAACTCAACCAAGGAAGAAACACAGTTCAAACCTGTCTTGACTCTGCTCCACTTCATCAGTGCAGACTGAAGAATTTTTTAAAAAAAGAAAATAGATGTGCAATGCCTTGCAGAAAGAAAATATTAGCACTATAATCAAGTCAAGCAAGTCATATTCACCACAGCCTTCCATCTGAACGGTTCTGCTGGACAAGAAATTGCTGTGGCTATAGCAAAACATAGTCTTCTCACTTCTACATATTGGACAGAGGGTAAAAATTTCCTAGGCAACAATCTGAATTTTTGACATTAATGGGAATTAGGAGCATGAATCGGCTTTAAAATGTTATCCATAATCAATATTTGAAAAAGTTGCTGGTGCTTTTCTTGCATTTTTTTTACAAACAAATGTTTTATCATAAAGGCTAGTTTTTAAATTTTGCCATGAATATTCTATTCGTTATTTAACAGATACAAATTAATTACCTTAACTGAAAATAAAAATTACAATAGCAATAAAGAATGTATTCAGATTATTTGGAAAACAGGTACTAAACTTAACGGACATCACTACAAATAGAAATGGTCTGATAAGACCATATGTGCTGCTAGTGAACGTGGAAAGATGAAGAGATTCTGTGAATTTTGCTCTTCAGTGAAGTCTTGCTTAAATGGAAAGCAGTAAAGCTAAACTTAAAGGGTATCTAACTCAACATTTTACCAACAAAATGGCAGCAATATTGCAAGGCTTCAAAGCTGGAGAACTGAAAGTTTTGAGTGGTTGAGAGTCATAGGTTCCTCACAATTCTAAGGGTGGTAGAGATCTTTCTCGTATTTCAAATAAAAAGAAAGGAAAAAAATGTGAGTCTTCCAGAAACAGGGAACTAGAAATCAGAGCCCAGGCTCTAGATTTTGATTAAGCGTGAGACTACTCAAAGGGACCCAAATTACAAATGGAGTGAAATGGGCATCCCGTTTCTTTTTTCAGTCTCCAGTATGAAAGTGCTATTTGAGTTGTGGTTTCTTCAGAAATGATATGACCAAATCCCTCTCTTATTTAGCACTGTTTCCTTACGTTCTTATAAAATGGTGTCAAATGTGTACATTACTAATTTTGATTCCTTTAGGTTGTCTTTCTATCTTGGGAAGCTCATAGGAATGATAATATCCGTATGTAACGGTAGAACCTGCATATTGGCACTGCCAGTTTCAATCTGCTCTGGGTCAGACTTCTATTACTGAGGGCTAAAATCTTACACACGCCTGTGGAAAGAATATTTGGAAATCCTATTTCTGTTTGACAGTGGGAAGTGCTTGAGTATACATCACAAAGCAGCTGTAACAATCGGCTATACCTGCACCTGTCTTGGCTCTCAGATTTCTCAGTTCCCTCGGATGATCAAGCTGCCATCTTACACATGATTTCACTTAAAATAATACAAGAATATTTTAAGTTTTGATTTATCCAGAGAAACATCAAAGCAAGCCATAAAAATTGTGTCTGTATTCAACACTGGAACATTTTGTGACACATAGGACCAAAACCTTGCACCAATGAGGCAAAAAAGCAGGAGGCAAACATATAGTATGAAGGGGTAGTTAATTTAAGCCTCTTTTCATGGTGACTTCCACAAACATGCAATATTTTCTTTTCTATTATTATCTCAGATCTGCCTCTAATTTTGAAAATCTCATTCAAATGAAGAAACTAGATTTTCACCAACTTCTGCATGGCTGCTTGACCAGTGCTCTGCAGTTCAGAGTGAAAGATAGCAGGCATCTGTAATCATCATTGTGTAGGATATTTAAACTGTAGGCAGAACTGTGATGTGAATGGAGGATAGGATTTATCCTTAGCAAATAGTTCCATTGAAGAAAAAAAAAAAAAAGTGATGAAACAAAGCGATATTTATTCCTGGGTTGCAAAAAGAGGGCTGTTTGTGCCAAACAAAATGAGTACTTGAACAAGACATATTCAGACTCTAATGCATATGAATCACTTTGTCCATGTTGCTTGATAGCACACCCGCGCATGATGTTGTTAGTGTCACTCTAGGCATGTTATGGATTTACTGTATTACATACAATGCAATTATTGATTTACATAAGTATTGCTATTTTTCCCCAAATGTAACAGATTTTAGCTTGAAAGGACTATAAACTGAGAGACTTGCTATAGTTTAAAATTGGCAGCTGGTCGGGAGATGAATGCCAGGCAAAGTGAGTGTACAGGAGGTTCCTGCTGTTTCCTCAGGGAAGCGTCCCTGGGTGAGACATCTGCTGTTCAAACTTCACCACACATTTTATCAGGTGACACTCTGTCGATAGCTAATCCAAATTTCTTCTGTTGTAAAATGTTCTGGTTAAATGAAAATACAACTTTCCTTTTTCTATTAAAAATGTCAAATCCACTTCACCACACCCACCCCCCCCAAAAAAAATGTTTTATTAATGAATGTATCTTTTTATTGGTATTGCAAGTCTTATAAACAGTAACTTACTTTTCCATGCATATTCATAATTTTGTAGCATGAATCATAAAATTCAAACACATACGTGCACATTCTGTTCAAAATACTTATGCTGCATTCGCTACGTCAGTATCTGAACTCTCAGTTTACTTATCTGCGCGACGGCTCTTTTAGGCAAAGTACAATTGAAGCAGGTTCAATATGGGACTTAGAAAGCCAAAATTGTCATCGCCCCCCCCCCCCCCCCCCCCTTAATGCTGAGAGATTTGCTTCCCACAGTATGCTCCAGAATCGCGAATGGGATTTCCTAAAGTGTACGTGGGAGTTAGGCATCCTTCTTGTCTTCCACAGGCAGTGGCTCTGGAATTTTTTCTGCACGGCAGCACTGCTTCAGCAGAAGAGGTGAAGAATGTTCCCACCCAAAATAAGCTCTAGCCAGGAGATTAAATGACTCTTGAGAGGTGGGAAATGAGAAGCTGAATTCCCTCAGGAAGAGAAAGAAACTACATCTATGTTTCACACGTCCTGACAAGAGCCTTCACCACTGGACTATTGTATAAAGGGGGCATGTCCTCTCTCTGTTTTAAAATAGCAGCTGCAGCTGCATTTGGTGGGGATTGCTCTTCTGTCTGCATACCAGATGCACTCTCAGAACCAGAGGGAGCCTTCCAGTCATCTTAGGTGGATGACCCTCTAGTTTCTGTTTTCCAGCTAGGCTTAAATACAAGATCAGTGACAAGCTGCTCAGTCATATTACTTTTGGAAACACCATGAAATCACAAACGTAGGCACCCACAGAACCTTTAAAGCTAGAAAGTAACATGCTCATGTGCTGCAGGCACCTTGAGGGTTAAGAAGCAGTGAGGCAGGAGTTTTCAGCAACACTGTTTTTGAATTAGATGTCTCTGTTATCTCTGTGAGAACTGGGGAAGAAGGCAGCTAACTAAGGTCACAGAGGGAGTCTGTGGCAAGGAACAGTACTGGATCCAGAAGTCTTAGGTTCAGCTACTGAACCATTGTTTTATTTTAATTGCTTAACTATTAAAAATGTTTCTGTAGAAGAAGTATACTTGCAAGAAGCAGTTGGTGATACATTCTACTCATTTTGGTGTGTTTTAGAAACACCGTTAGCATAAATCTTCTAGTGTGATTTGCACTTCACTTAATTTTATAAATATATAGACAAGCCTCAGTCTGCACATCAGAACCAGGAATGTTTTTGTATCAAGAACCTCAAATGAGAAAATCTGTAAATGAGTTGGCTGTTTTCTCATCTGTTCTGTGCCCCTCTTGCTGCCCCTTCTGCTGTCTAAGAGGAAACTGCTTTTTTTTCCTCCCTCTACCAGGTTCTGTCTCACAACTGCTACTGCTTGACTGATGGATGGAGGGACACAGTAGAAAGAAACACAACCTTAAATCTGTAACAGTCAGCAAATAAGCATACCGTAGCAAAACACTTCAAGAGAAAAAAACCCCAGCAGCTGAAATCGGAAAGTAATTTTACTCTGTAAAAAAAATCTTCACTCTGAGCACGTCAATTCCTTTACAAAGCCTTCCACTCACTTTAGCTTGTATTTTGGGTATACCTCAGTTCCTCATCCTTAAGTTTTTCCTTGGCTCTAGCCAAGGCCCACTCCTCAATCTCTTATCATCTGCTCAGTTTTTTCGATGAAAACCCTTCTCAGTGTGCTTGCTATTCTTATTTTTGAGGTTTTTTTTTTTCCCATGTCGCTTTCCAATTTCTTGAGTCAACTCAGCCAACCTTTTCCAAGCCTTTTCTTAGTACATGTCTCACTACAGAATAAGAAGATACATCACAAAGGCAAAAGCCAACATTTTAAGCTGCTGTTTATGAGAGTAGCTTTATTGACTTAATGGGCTAGCAAGGATCTGATCCCTTCAATTAAAGAAGGAAAAAGCCTCCCTCCCTCTGTCCCACAGTGTTCTCTGGTTTTGCTGTCAAGTAATTTACTGAGGATACTACTCGTATCACTTCCCCTGACACACACAGAGCTCAGAACACTAAGCTACCACCAAGCAATAGCAGTTAAGGCTTGGTCCCTTGACATTCTTTTCTGAATTAATTGTTTATAAAGTACAAAGAAATGCCTGTTGAAAGAAGCCTTCTATGAATCCTAACTGTAGATTTTATATTATGAGTTTGATAGAACTAGAATGGGAAAATATTGGATAACTTATTCAAATGTCCTCTTCTCTGCTGGACACTACAAAATATGTATTTCACAGATTCCACTTGCTACCTCCTGCGCTTCTTGGCTTTGAACTTATGTCTCCAGCACTTCTTTTCTACCCACGTCCGTACAACCTAATTGCTGACAAGTTTATGCAAGGAAGTGAATGAAGATACAGGGTTCCAATTACTTTGGCAACTCAAAAGCTTGGAAGACCAACAGTGTATAAGACTTGTGGACCCTTTGAATAATCTGTTCATTGTGCTCATGATGGAAGGTGAACCTCAGCTCTTATATGAAGGTGATGGGGAACAGTTTTACGGACCACATGACATGCAGTGCATGGCTGACTTCAGTTACCTCTAAGCACCTCAAGTTCTGAACTCTTGTGTCTGGGGAAGTCACTTCAAACATACATTACCAATTTTATACTGCTTGCTTGGCTGAAATAAATAAGGAAATATCCTTGCATCTATACAAATCAAAATGAAATTGATATAAAATTGGTATAAAATTAATTACCAACCAGATAATTAAGGTAACATCAAGAATAAAAAGATGTTTTCAAGCCTTTGTTCAAAAAGATCTTTTTTTTTTTTTTTTTTTTTCAGCTGGATAACTAATACAGGGAGGGTCAAATCACTCCCAGCTCTAGGCTGTTATTACAGCTACATCTTTAGTGCCGATCGGGGAGTTTACTCAAATCATTGGTAATAAGACAATGGATAATCTTCTGTTCTTCAAATTATTAATGTTTAGGTGATAACTAGAATATCTCCCTCAATAAAACAGGGCTTCATGAAATATTCAAATCCCATTCAACATGGTACTGCTTGTTACATTTAAATAAAATAATTTTAATGATGATAATGTCACTCTTCTAGCTTAAACATTCAACTCTTCAACCAATAAAACACCCATATGATCATTTTAAGAGTAAGATTACTTAACCTAAGGCTTTTAGGTGTTTGCAACACTATTCTTTTAGCACTGTTCTCAAATAGATTATGTGGTTTTTATCAAACACACACCCACTCTTACCATCTGCTGGAAATTTATAAAAAGTATAAAAATGTTAAGGTAGATTTCCTCCATTTATAAAAACTGGGAGAATTTAAATCAAGAAAAAGACAGCTTAAGACGGCTGTTTCAGTTCTGAGGGTTTCTTTCATTTAGTAAGATGCTGATAACCATCTGAGGCTACAACAGCAGGCAATACTGACCCCAACCAACAGCAAATTGGATAGGGTTAGTGAAAGACATGATGGCCTTCCCAGCTGTGACCCCACTACAGAGCAAAAACTGTCATTGTGAAAGACATCAACTCACTTTAAAGGAAGTGGTAGGTGCTTCACACCCGGACGACAGAACAGTTGAGGATTGGAAATCATGGAGTCTAACCCCTCTGCTGAAAGCTGAGTCAGTTACAGCAGGTTGCTGAGGGCCTTGTCAAATTGTGCTTTGAAAGTATTCAAGGATGGAGACTCCATGACTTCTCCAGGCAATCTGCCCTGGTGGTTGACCATCCTCACAGTAAATGTGTCTAAGTAGAGTATCTTTTATTTTGGTTTTTGCCCATTGCCTTGCCTCTTGTCCTTTCACGGGATACGGTTGAGAAGAGTATGGCTCCATCTTCTTAATTCCCCCTTCATCAAGCATTTATACACACTGATAAAACCTGCCTGCTCCCCCATGCCCTGACTTTCACTTCTCCAGGCTAAACAGTCCTAGCTGCCTTGACATATATCAGATGCTTCTACCCCTTTATATCTTTCTGGCCCTTCACTGAACTTGCTTCAGCATGTCCATGTCTTGTTTGTACTGGGGAGCCCAGAACTGGACACAGCACTCCAGATTTCTCACCAATGCCAAGTAAAGGGCAAGGATCATCTCCATCAACTTGCTGACAAAGCTTTTCCTGATACAGCCCAGCATGCTGTTGGCCTTCCTTGTCACAAGAATGCATTGCTGGCTCATGGTCATCTTGTTGTTCACCAGGACCTCCAGGGTGTTTTCTGGAGAGCTGCTTTCCAGCTGGTTGTCCCCCTGCTTGTACTAGCACTTGAGGCTATTCTTGCCTAGGAGCAGAACTTCTCACTTCCCACTGCTAAACTTCACAAGGTTCCTGGCAGCCCATTTTTCTCTAGTCTCTTGGGATTCCTCTGAAGAGCAGCACACCACTCTGGCCTGTCAGTCACTTCTCAGCTGCAAACTTGCTCAAGATCTGAGCACTTCTGCCCCATCACTCAGGTCATTAATGAAGATTTTATGCAGTATGGGCTCCAGTACTGACCCCTGGGGTATGCCACTAGTGACTGTCCTCCAGCTACCCTTTGTAATGCTGATCACATCCCTTCAACCCAGCCATAAAGCCAGCTTTCAATCCACCTCAATGGCCACTTCAGTCAGTCAATGAGGATGTTATGGGAAACAATGTCAAAAGCTGCATTAGAGCTGAGATAAACAACATTCACCAGTCTGCTCATTCATTGAGCAAGTCATCTTATTGTATAAGGCTATTAGGTTGGTCAAGCATCAGCTCCCCTTCAAAAATCCATGCTGACTACTCCCAGTCTTCTTGTTCTCAATATGTTTGGCAAAAGCTTCCATGTGATTTGCTCCATGACCTTCCCATGGACTAAGGCAAGGCTGATCAGCCTGTAGTTCCCTGGATCCTCCTTACCTTTCTTGTATATGGTGTTTATGGGAGTGTATATGGGAGTGGCATTTTCTCCCTTCCAGTCCTCAGGAACTTCCACAATTGCCGTGGTCTTTCAAAGATAATGAAGAGTGGCCTTGCAATTATATCAGTCAGCTCCCTTAGCACTCTTGGGTGCACCCCATCAGAATCCACAGACTTATGTACATCCAGCTTGTTGAAGTGTTCCACAGCCTGACCATCCTTTACAAAGGAGTCTTCATTTAGCCAGAATTCCATGACTTGGTGTTCCAGGTAAAGAGAGGAGCCGAGAAAGCACTGAGTACATCTGCTTTTTTCATGTCCGTTGTTGTCAGGTCCCCTACCCCATCCAGCAGCAAGACCATTTTTTCCCCTAGTCTTCCTTTTGCAGCTGTTGAACTTGAAGAAGCTTTTCTTGCTCCCCTTTGCATTCCTCACTACAAGTGGGCTTTCACTTCCCTAATACTATACCTCTGTGCTCAGGGTCTGTATATTTCTCCTGTCCTTGGTTCCACCTCTTATATGGCATCTTTCTGCATTCCAATTTTATCATGAGCTCCGAGTTCATCCATGCAAGCCTCCTACACCTGACTGGTCATTGGCCAGCGTGCTAGCAAGGATGCTTTTGCCCCACTTCGGCAGGTGGTCCCATCTCTTCCTAGTAGTTCTCAATCCTCAAAGAGGGTTCTGACAGTTGTAAAAGCCAAATCCCTGCTGTCAACAACACCTGAACAACCTGTTGTTGATTTTACATAATATGCTCACTTCTCCTGAAGCTCTTCACCCTTCCTGGCAGGATTGAGGAGCAGCTACCTGGGCCCCAGTGGTTTTGACACATGGCTATAGAGCCCATTATACAGTTAATGCCCATGTGGAAAAGCAGCAGAGGATATAGCCCAGGATGAGCTTCAGCAGTCTCTGTAACATCCCGCTTCTGAGCCCCTGGCAAGCAGCAAGCCTCTCTAGACAGCAGGTCAGGTAGGAGGACAGGGACTTCATCCCCTGTATCAGGGACTCTTCCAACTCCATCACTCAGTGGCTTTCCCCTAGTACTGCTGTGTGGCTCAGGCCCTGCAGGCTCTGACCCTTTGTTGGACATTGCTCCCAGCCCCTTGTCTGCTACCTGGGCATGAAAGCTATTCTGTAATTACAGATGGGGTGGGACCCTTGCCCTGGTGCCAGAAGTCACAGACTTCCAGTGTTTGCCTGTAGAGGGATGAAACTGGGTTAATTAGCATCGATAATATACAACTGTGGGCTGGCTTCAGGGGTGTCGGGTTGGCAGATGTAGATAAGGTGCAGGTGTGGCTGATTAAGTTAAGTGGTTGCGAGCCAATGAAGAGAGAGCAGCCAAGGAAGAAGAAAGAGGAGAGAGAAGCTATGCCCTGTATGGGGGTGGGCGGATGAGGAGAAGGCAGCAGAGGGACTGTATGAAGAGTATGCTGGTATGAGGTGGTAAAAGACCTTGTTGTAGCTTGATAGTTTTGAGAGTGCTGTGATATTTGCTATCACAGCACTCCGCTTCCCAGTCTAGTAAGGGCAGACTGTGCCTGTTGCTCCTGCGGTACAGGTTGGGGATTGACAATCTTGTACTTCCAGGGTGTCAGAGAAAATCTGACCAGTTCCTTTTGCTACATCTCTGACACTGTATTTACTGTCTGTTGACCTCCTTCCACAGCTCCTTTACTTAGCAAGAAACACATCACTAATGTACACCTCTTGCAGGCAAGGACACCGTCTCTCCCTTCCCCAGCCTCTGTGGAAGGCCCTAAGCCTCTCCAGAGCTGGAGATCTGCATCGACCTGGAGATCTGCATCTTCCCAGCGCTCTGAGTTGAGATCTCACCCACTGAACTGTACCAGCACGCAGCAGGTGCTGGGAACTGTGTGCTACAGCGACCAAAACTTCAAACATCCTTTCATTGAGACTGGGGGGCAGAAGCTGCTAGAGCTTCCCTGAAGTCACAACCCCCATGGAGCTACCCTTTGCCGGCAGCAGAAGGCACCTTTAGCTTCTCCAAAGGATTCACAGGAGTCACTACCTGATTCCTGAAGAAGTTCCCAGAAGATATACAAGATCTAGAAGCAGAGTCTGGAGACTGTTGCACAGTCTGCTGCGTCTGCCGGCTGCCCCTGTTACTCAGGCAAGCCTACACTCAAGGTTATGGGATGTGCTCCTGGGATGCTGGGGTAAGAACAGTGTGGGAAAACACACTGACAGGTGAAAATAGGAAAGGTGAAACACAGGAGTCCTCTGCTTTTCCCAGTACAGTGTCTGGGCTGGTCCCTGAAGGCAAGAATGATGTTACACATTAGAGCAGGCACAAAGCATAAAAGAGTGAGCAATGGCTCTGGAGACCAATGACTGGGATCCAGCAAGCTGCTGTTATAGGATGAAGCTTTGATCTGGACAAATGTTTCTCTGGGTTAGAGAATATGAGTTTTGATATGGTAGAAAGGGGGAGGCCTTAAGGAACTGATAGTGGTTCTGTGTTTTTCAGAAGGAAAGATGATCTGGTCAGTAACTGAGGATCTTAAGAGATAAACTTCAGGTGTGCTTCGATACCTAAGCCAAAGAAGAGTCCCCCAAGATTTCTGTGTAACAATTTACATGCTGGAAAATAACTCATCATATAGCCTGAGCAGCTTAATACCTACAATTTACATAGGTTAGTTTACATCCATAAAGTGAGCCGTTGCATTGATCCTCCAAGAATTGATCTAACCTGTGCTTTCAAAATACCTAGTGAACTAATCTCTAGATGCTGCAATGTTTAATTTCCCAGTACCTGTATCCCTTTACAACTCCTCTTCAGAGATACAGTTTTTCCTATATTCATCCTGAAACAGCAAGCTGAATATTCATTTAGTTTTTTAAAAAAATCCCTTGGCTTCCTTGACATTTCCAGCAGTTCACTTACTTTTTTTTCTTTCTCCTCTCTCATTCATTCATATAAACACATACACTTTGCACGCTTGTAAGATTCTGCTCTTCCTCTTGTGTAGCATGCATAGAACCTTAATTATCATATGAATACTTCAGTTTATGAATAACATACATTATTTAACATAAATATCATGCCCCACAGTTGTTCTGTGCATGCAACACAAAAAGAGGTATTGACTTTGAAGGTCTCAGTAAAAATATAATGTAGATAGCATTTGTTTATTTAAAAATGTCTTTTCAGTAAGGACTAAGCAGTTCCAAGCATTAATAATGAATATTTACCTAGAAAAAATTACAATGTAAGAACTCTATTGCCTGAAGAACAATCTTAATTAGTAATAGTAGTCCATAACTTAGTGTCAGAAAATGCCTGCTGCCTTCTTTAAGTACGTATGGAGCATAATTACACTACTGTTGGTCAAATTAGGTCACTTCCTTTGAGGCTTTGTAAATATCCAATGTTATCTTTTTCACCTATGCAGCTAAGACTGATTTTAGGTATTTTGTTCCTTGTTGCAAGCCTCCAGTAAAGACAGAATGATCCTTGTCGCCTTCTAGGCTGTATTCTGGTCTCTGTATGCCAGCTCTGCTGCAAGGGTGGGAGCTGCACATCTGTATTTTAGAAGAGAATATAATCCCTAGGCACTGTGTTTTAAAATCAAGCAGTAAATATTCTTCCCAGTTGGAAACAGAATACATTTAAACTCGTTAAAAAGATTGTTTACAGAAGCTGGTGAAAAGAGTAGGTAGTATTTATTTTAATTATTTATTCTTTCATTCATTTTCAAAGTGCTAATGAATCCTTCCCTTTCTCCCTGCCCCACCCCCCACTCCCCCCAAAAAAAAAAGAAAAAAGAAAAGGTTGTTTAGGACAAAAGTAATATTGACAAAAATGGATCAATATTTTCATTTTGCTAATGTTGGGATCCTGTGAAGATTATTCTTTGGTATCCCATAGAGTGTTGTGACTGTTGCCAGCACTTAAAACTCTCACAGGTAAACCCCTATCTTCTTGATTTCAGAATTACCTTTGAAGAGGTTCCCTTTGTGTGTGAGAACACCTAGTCTAATGAGGTCTGCAAGTGTAAATTCTAGCAACTATTTATGCAGGTGATAGTGTTCAAACATATGGGTACAGCTGCCTTTGAGTACACAGACAAAGGCTTTCCCATCTCAGACCCTCAACATTTCATGCATTTCAGACCAGTACATAAATCCTGTGAAATTAAAGGCTAAAAAAAATAATTTAAAGTGAATGCTTAACTTAGGGTCTATGTTATGTCAGCCGTGGGCTAAAAAGGAACAGTCTTTTGTAGAGAGAAGAGTCACATGCCCACTGTTTTGAAGAATTTTTGCTTCTTCGCTGTGTGGGATTCTGTTAAAAGAAGAGATGGAGGAAACAATTTTTTTAGCCATGCTCAAGTTTTTGCTACTACTCAAATATCCAGACCCAGTATATGGCACTTCAGTACTGGGAAACTGAATTAAGAATAAAATTCTAAACATCTTCTGAATTTGCATCAAGCCTTTTAAAATATACTCTTGTAGTTTAATCTCTTCTTGTTACAGTTCCCTTTTCCAGCATTTACAACCTTGTTCGTGTTTTATACAATGTCAGATAGCAAGTGTCAAGAGAAATTTAAAAATATAGTTCATTTACTCTAGTTAAACATAAGGAAGCAAAAGCAATTACCAGAGCAAAATGATGGAACTAAAGATTCTTCTTGCAACCTAGTTAGGTATTTAGTGTTTGATGAGTGTTGCAAAAGATAAATATATTTTTCAGAGAGGACTGTATCAATCTGCAATCATGAATGGAAGCCACTGAACATGATTTAGATATCAAATATGTGGCTTGCAAACAATTATCAGTCTTGGAACAAGAGGCTGGAGTTAGCTGAGAGTACAATTTTTCTTTGTTCCTCAAAAGATATTTTTTCTTTAAGTGGTAAATAATGTCTTATGAAGCAATTTGATATTTATTAATGAAAATATTCTTAAAGATTAAATATTAAAAGAGATCCTGCAGATGTTCTATAGAAGATATGTATATATATAATCCTACATAAACAGACTAAATGCATTCTTCTATAAGGATAAAATGTTAATTAGTTTAGTTTAATTACAATCTTACTACATGCTAGAAGTTAAAATTTAGTGGATTGGTGATTCATTTTGATTGATCATAAAAAGTGAGCATAGATATTGTTGTGGTGACTACCCTAAACTGCATGCCATGTGCATCTGTAATTTAATCTGTGATTCATACTATATGGCACATTACACACAACAAATTCTTTTTGATTGTTAAATATAGAGAACCTAAATTCATCTAAGCCTTACTTATAAATATCAGATGCTCTATAAGAATGAGTTATAAATGCAGTGCTGTCATTATTTTGACATGGCTTACTGTAGTAACAGTCAGCTATATTCAGTTTAGGTTTACTGTGAGGTTATAGCAAGGCAAATAATTGTGCTGCCCTGGAAAAAAAGCATTACAGAAGAGCAAAGCCTCTTCATTAAAATTCAGAAAGACTGGGATGGTAGGAGAGGAGAATGATTTCCTGAAGTTTTTTTCTTCTAAGTATAGCATGCTTCTTTATACCAGTTTCCTTTGGGCTTATTTTATTTTGCCACTGACATTTGCAGGCAGAAGGAAGAACTAAACTTAACCCCTGCTCCCTGCTCATCTGCCCAGCTGCAGTACAAGAAAGATTCACATTAACGTGGAGAAATTCAAGGGACCTTGTCCTCTTTACTGCTCTTTGTCTCACACATTCTGGCTAGTCCCTCCTTTCCTACCACAGTGTGGGTAAAGAAACCAGAGAGCCAGGTCTCCACACACTCCCCGTTCTACCCTTGCCACTTGCACCAGTGGGATATTTCATATCCAGCCTCCATACTTCAGGTCTAGAGAAAGGTAGCATACTTCTCATGGAGTCCTCATGAAACAGATGACCTCTTAGGAGTCAACATGTTTTGATCCAGTTTGGGGGGAGGATGATTTACATGTTTAATTTTTAATGTTAGAATTCTTTTATAAAAATTAGAATAAGCTCTCTCTACATGCATGAAGAAGTTAAGGGCAAGTAATACACTGGTTAGTCTGTTGGGTAGTTGGGTATTTATGATAAGCTTATAATACATTTGAGAAGTGCTACATGTACAATGACATTTTTTTGAATAGGTATGCAAATATTGTTCAGTTTCCGCCTTTCTTTAATATGTCAAAAACTTATTTTATTTAAATAGCAGCCAAAGCAAACATGTTTGCATTCCTTTTCTTTGCCCATATAGGGATACAGTTCTTTTTGCAGTGAGCTGTTACAACTCCTCACATCACTAAAGTCTATTCAAGCATGCATAAGGGTACCTCAGCTCCACCTCCATCTCTGAATGCCTCCCTATTTTTAGATGTAGCAAAAATGTACAGAGATTTTAATATCTTCAAATAGCTAACTGCAGAGAAATGCAAGATCATTTGGAAATAGTGTGATAGTCATATTCTTACCTGTGTAACCAATATATGTTTCAAGGTTTGAGACATTATTTGGTTTCTAATGTTGTAACTTGTTTTAAATATAATCTTTGTTTTTTCTTTTAGAGAGGAAAAATTATGACTAGCTACTTATACATATAGAGTGCAAAAGAAAGGGAGTCAAATGATAAAAACAGGGACACATGACAGAGCCAAAGCATTGTAAGTTCTCAGTTGCATTAAATATACATAAAAGTTGTATAAAAGTTGTATCACTGCTTAGAAAGTGCTTTGCAGCCACTACCATCTGTCTGTATTGTTGGTGTTCATAAGGTTTAGTATTTTTTTCTGGGGTCTAGCCAACCCGCTTGTGTTTAATAATCTGCTGTCCTTTTATACTTTACTCACCAATCATTCACATTCTGTTGCAATACCAGCAAAACTTTAAACAACTACTTCTCATGTTTAATTCATGTTGGGGTCATTCTCAGATGGTCTTAGAATGCACCCATTCACTACAACCTTCTTAAAATAGCCTTTGGATATACAAACTTACAGACTCTTTGCTCATTTTCCCAGAAGGAAGCCTTCCACTGTACTGTATTTCCACTGCACATAATGCAAATTGGGGAAAGAGGGAGGAAAAAAGTGAGACACCAGGTTCCCATGCAGATGTTCTGCACCTCTTTTCCATGGTCTTCAAAATTAGTCCTCTAGCTAGTGTACAGTATGGAGAGAGAGAGAGAGAGAGAAATGTATATTTAAGAGAAACAAAGCTGTTCATTTTTCTAAGAAATAAAAAATAAATACATAAAATTTCCCCACCTCCTGTTACACTAACATAAATCCACTGGTATAGATTGGTCTTTTCTGGGGCCAGTAGAGACATGCAAAAACTACAGACTGTTTTCTACAGCCTTTTGCTATGCTTGTTAGGATTTTGTAAAAAGCACATTTCTTTTCCTCCATTTCCTACTACTGACTTCAATCATGCACAAGAGATTATGAAATTAGGTGGGGCTTGAAGATTTTTGCTAAGATTCACCTATTTTTTTTCAGTAAATCTGATCAATGAAATAAAGAGGAATTCAGTACCTAATTCTTATATGTGAAATAAGAAAATTCCTAAGAGGTCTTTGTGGTAGGACATACACTTCCTTGTATGGAGAACTTTCATGGACGCAAGTGTGGTGCTGCAGAGTGTCTGGCACCAAGAACCTCTGATAGAAAACAGTAATGAAAGCTCAGACCCATTGTACTCTTTCAGCTTTGTGACTCTTTGATTGTATTTAATAGATGTCGGAAAGATCACTATCTGTGCAAACACTTTGAATATTTATAGTATGACATGGAGGTGCCCTGTGTCTTTACTATCAAATATATATATATATATATATATGAAAGACAAGTTCAGTGTTCCATGAAATGATGCACTAATCTCCAAAACTCACATGTGATTTGGGCCATATTTTCATCTTCATGCACCTGCCATTGTAAAAGCAATTTCACCCTGAAAGTAAACCTACAAAATATATACATTTCAGTTACAGCCAGAAAAGTCTTACACAAAAATAGATATTTTGTTTTGAGGTAAAATTGACACAATCCTTGCAAAATGTCTTAACTTTTTTCATTTGACTTCCTCTCTGTAATTATTACTTATTGCTTTATCATAGCAATATGGGACTGTTGGGATATTTAGTCCTTCTCTTTTTGTAGATTGTTTAGTCAATTCCTGAAGATGCTTGTGGATTTCCAAAAATCATTTTAAAATCTAAAAAGATATAGAATAAATATTTAAATATAAACACTACAAATATTAAAACAGCATATATGTAAAAATTGGATAGAACTGTATGTCTTCTGTACTTCCAAAATCTGATGTTGTAGTAAAAGCATTGGTTGCTTCCCAAAGTGTTTGACATTTTTGTTGGTTAAAAACTTATTTAGATTCATTTACTGTTTAGAAATAGTCATCTGAAATGGTGCAATTTGAAACTTTTGAAAAAGGGTTTAGAAGGGTAGAAAATGAGAAAAGAAAATTGAAAAACTTTTGGAGAAATAAGTAGATCTGCATATGTCAGATCATATACCACTCTCACTGGAATTAGAGAGAACTGTCTATGCTGGCAAATTTTTTTATCATGTTTTATCTGCCACAGGATTTGTTATTTTTTTCCTGAAGCACTTGGAAGTCTTCATGGTCAGAACGAGAACCATGGACTAAACCTGGTCTGGGCACCTGAAAGTTCTAGCAAACACTGTAATGTTCCCATGGATGGCCTTGTTTTAGAAACCACTGCCACGCAACAAGGGTTAAGACTTGGTAAAAGCATTGAACCAGCTCTTGTTAGCTGTATGCCTGTTATAGCTTTCTGTCAGAAAAATTGCTCACTACTGTTCTATCAGCAGCAGCAGCAAAAGTAAAAACACTACTGCAGTTACAAATCCAGTATTTCCCGGCTGTTAATAGCAACCTTGCTCTGAGCTATACCATGGTTAAAGTGTCAAAAACTATCAGAACCTAGATTATAGTAAAGATGCAATTAATATTGCAGCAGTCTTTGCTGTGGTGCAGCAGTACATGCACCAGTCAGTACAGGCTGGGGGTGACCTGCTGGGGGGCAGCTCTGTGGAGAAGGACCTGGGAGTTCTGGTGGGCAGCGAGTTGCCCACGAGCCAGCAGTGTGGCCTGGTGGCCAAGAAGGCCAGTGGGACCCTGGGGGGCATTAGGGGCAGCGTGGCCAGCGGGTCGAGGGAGGTGATCCTGCCCCTCTGCTCTGCCCTGGGGAGGTGCATCTGGAGTGCTGGGCCCAGTGCTGGGCTCCCAGTTCAAGAGGGACAGGGAACTGCTGGGGAGGGTCCAGCAGAGGCTACAAAGATGCTGAGGGGACTGGAGCATCTCCCTGATGAGGGAAGGCTGAGAGAGCTGGGCCTGTGTAGCCTGGAGAAGAGAAGACTGAGAGGGGATCTTATCGATGGCTACAAATATCTTATGGACAGGTGTCAAGAGGACGGGGCCAGGCTCTTTTCGGTGGTGCCCAGTGACAGGACAAGGGGCAACGGGCACAAACTGCCACACAGGAACTTCCACCTGAATGTGAGGAAAAACTTCTTTACTTTGAAGGTGACAGAGTGCTGGGACAGGCTGCCCAGAGAGGCTGTGGGGTCTCCTGCTCTGGGGACATTCAAAACCCTCCTGGACATGACTCTGTCAACCTGCTGTAGGTGACCCTGCTTTAGCAGGGGCTTGGGCTAGATGACCTCCAGAGGCCCCTTCCAATCCTGACCATGCTGTGAGTCTGTGATTCTTTGATGGGAAAGTTTTCCCATAGATCTGTGGTCTAGGCAGGACCCATCAAACCTTGGAAAAAAAAATGGAAAGGAATCTGTTGTAGGCATCAGAATTTATTGACATTCAAAACAATGCATCTCATTTGAGTATTACATGCAATGGTAATATTATTTAGGTAAGAAAATCAAGTGTTTCTATGTAGACAAATGCTAGATTTACTGACGTGGTCTTTTTATGACAAGAATAAGGCAAGGACCTAGTATGTGATTGGAGCTTTAAAGATGGTAATTAGTGCTGTTAAAGCACAAATGAAAGGGATTTTTGTCTATTTTTCCTAAGTATGTCTGATTTCCTCTTCAAACACAAACACAATAAAATCCAGAGGATGAAAAGCAGAAATCTAAACCCAAATTTTTTTTTTAGAAGTCTATATTTGATTGGTTTTTTTTCACTGAAAGCTGAAATGCTTTAGGAAATGTTCAGGCAAGAAATGAAGGCATGGACAGCTATTGATCCTGGAGTTTACAATTGCAACGTCGCTTCCTGTTGTCTCTTCTGTCCCTCACACCCAAGAGTTGTGGATGATTGTGTCCTGTGTATTACCTCTGGTCTTAGGATGCTGAAGCCACATGCTGAATATGTAGATATTATCAGAAGACCTTCCTCTTACCTCTTACTCAGCTATTCTACCTGCTCTTATGAATCCCCTGCAACGTTTATTAGGAATTCTCAGCAATGCCCTTCTGCTGCCTGGGAAAAATTATTTAAAATTTTCAGTGACTGGCTGACTGTCAGAATTTTCTTTATTAATGCAAGGAAAGGAAAACGATGATTTTTTTTTCTTTCCCTTTTTGCCACTTTATACGTCAGCTAAAACTAAATGAAATTAAGCAGAACATGGGGCTGGCACTCCTGCAGCCTGAGGAATTTCTCCCTGCCAGATATCATAAGCCAGCTGCAAAGAAAGAGAATCCACAGAGTTTTTTGCAAGAGAAAGTGATAACCACTTCATATCTAGATTATTTATAAGGTTCACCTACCTATACTGCATGTCTGGTATCTCTTCCTTATGAGGAGAGTAAACTGGTGTTGCTCAGTTGAAGCTGGTGTTGTAAGCTGAAGACTAACAAATGAAAATCTGGCCCTTGATGCGTGGCACTTAAAACTAACCATAAGAGAAAAAAGGATTGAAAGCCAGTTGTGATAAGAAACCATCAAAAATCAGAATTAATGGGCATAAATGTACCTAACTGTCACTTTCATATAACATAGTGGCTCCACCTTCTGCTGTTCTGTTAGGATGGCATACTAACCTGTGAGAGGTTGTCTTGGGGAATATAAACAGCAGAGGGTTGCAAAGGGCTGCTAACTGGTTGCCCCTTTTATGATCAGTTTCTAGGAAGCTGTTTCTTGTCATCTCACTGTTGATGCATTTCTGACAAAATTCTCTATGGGGTACCTTCTGTTACAGATAAAATGTATCATGTTTATTACTTCATGCAGTCCTTCTGTGGCATTTATTCTGCACTCATGTGAAAGTGTTCTCAGAATTGAGAGGGAATGGCAGATAGCATTAAAATTTATACCAGAAGAGTGAATTGTATTTAAATAACTCTGTACTTCTAGTTAAATAAATAAAAGCTTTGGATGTTACAGGCCAGTTCTTTAGCTGGTGTAAACTGGTTTCTGCTTCTCGCCAGCTGAGTATCTGACCCATTGTGTTCAGGCTGGATAATGCAGCAGCAGGGAAATGCAGACTTATATGTCAATTGAGAATAATTCAAGTGGATAGATGACTCAGAAGGACAATGCAACAGCCCTGTATAGCTATTAATAAGGCTCCTTCAGTTGATCATCTCTGAAAGAGTTAGAAACATGTTACTTTCGTGTGAAGAGCTCTTGACTCTTAACAGCCAAGAGCACTTCACATGAAATGTGAATGCATGTTGAATGTTTATTCTTTCATTAAATCATTCTTTGCTATTATCAAACCAATGCATTGTTATGGGATTTCCTTTTACTTTCAGCTATTTCTAGGTTTCAATACAAGTGTGGTTTGCTGTTAGTACTTGACTAATTATACTATTGTTGGTGTATTAGTTTAATCTAAGCCTGTCACCTTGGCTTTCTGTTGTCATGCACCCCATTCATTCAACAGAGTCTTCAATGGGTTGGGCAAATGGCAGATGTTGAAACTATCTCACTACTGTTTTATAAATGCTTGTGGAATGATTTATAATCTAATGGAATCTCAGAAGGCACTTGTTCAAGGAGCTGCTCATGTTCACCGTAATGAAACGTAAATAAGATTTTGAGCAATAAAAACTTCACAAATGTACAATAATTGTTTACTTGAGAGGTTTTGGGGGGGGCAAGGTGGTGTTTAAAATCAAAATAATGGCAGTCAGGGTTTTTAACTTGACCTTCAGATAGAGAAAATAAGTGTTTTCCTTGGTTCCTGTGGATGTTCAGCTCTCTTAGACTGAAAAACTGTGTAATTGAACTGAAATGCCAATTATTATATATTTAAATATATGACATTGTGCAAAATCCTACCCTTTCAACAGTAAGGCTTTTTAATTTCAGATCATTACATTTCTGCTACTGATTTTTATCCCCCTGTTAGTAGCAGTGGTGGAATGCCACATGTAGATGAGGCATGTTTATTTTAAATACCAAAGGTGAAATACAACAAGAGACTCGAGTTCTCAAAAATTAAATACCACCACTGTATTCCAAATCAGCTACCTTCTAATTATCAGCTTAGGTGGGGAAACAATTCAGAAATCCTACTTTTTCACTCAGGTTTGATACCAAAAAATCAGTAATAATACTTCATCAGTCACTTTTAAAGATTTCCAGGTGCTGAAAATGAAGGCCTGAACAAAAGAAAGAACACAAAGCACCACTTCCCACTTCTTTAACATTGCGCTACAATGCTGCTTTCCTTCTTGCACAGTTCTTTTGTGTGGGGCATTTCTTAGCTGCATGATTCTTGCATTCCTGTATGCACAGTATTCACTTCAACACAATTCTTAAAAAGAAAAAAAGATATAAAAATAGTACCAACTTCTTGCATTTCATAGCACAGCTGACACATTGAGCCAGGTTTGACCCAGCAGGTGATGTAGCTCTGTTGATATTGACTCCAAGTGTGCAAAAGATCAAACAGGGATATTCAGTAATTGTCTTAGCTTCTTTGGTTTCCTGGTAAAATCTCTGAACGGTCTACTCCTATACATCTTTCCAACTACTGTTGCTTAATTACTGAATTGGAATCCAAGAGCACACAGGGAAAGAAGGGAATATTTCCAGTTTTCTATTAAATACTGGTCAGTATGTGGAGTCGCTTCCTTACCAGTGCATGTCTGTCTACCAGTGTGGACACAGAACTGGTATTTGGCAGCGTCAATTTGGAGAGCAGTGCGAAGATAAATATAGCTGATGAACTGGATTTATAGAAATCTAAATAACTTTGTAAGCTACAATTATATAAAGTTAACCTTTTCTCTAAGGAAAATATTACTGTCTTTATTGTCTATTATAGCAAGCCCAGGCTAACATATTACCTTAATCACAATCAAGGATGCCATGTTATAATTTTACCTTTCTTTTCCTGCTTAGAAATCTCCTCTGAGTGAAATTTGTGGGGGATTTGCTGAGGCCCAGCAGCCAAGTCAAAGCAGTGGTTCTGACCAAACTGCTTGGACATGACAGACAAGTAACCACAAAGCAGGCACAGAATGACTGTGAAGGTGCTCATGAAAGCATCAGATACTTTATGCAAGCATTGCTTGATGTGGATGCCTAGATTTCTGCTTTGTCTCTTCCAGAATAAAAAATGAGCCTTAGTAGTAATAACTGTGCTTGAAATGTGATTCTGTATTTGAAAGATTAGGTGTTCTTACCATTGCTATCAACAGTATAGCTGAAACCAGAATATCAATGGCATTAAATATTCCTTATGGAGATGCAGCCTGAATTTAAGATAAGAATGACACCCATGCTAATGGAGTATTACTATTTATTGGAATATGTTAGCCCAAGACACAGCTGAAGCTCCTGCTGTTATACTTCTGTGGCAATGGCACCTAGATAAAAAGGACTGATTCTGGCAGCTAAGTGCACGTGATGTTGTAAGTTAAAGCAGCATGTGACACCATCCAGTAAATACTGGGCACAAATCTTTCTGCTGTGATAGTACTGTTGACATGCAAATACAATGAGACATATGCTTTGTTTTGATTTTTCTTTTAAATACAAATCAAACTTTGTAAACCTTTTAAAAATGTATGCTTATGAAAGCAGAGAGTAATGAAATAGAATATGAGCATAGTTATGGTAAATCATCGTATAATATGCAATAGTTTCAAGCTACTCACACGTCACTTCACCATAACATTTGCAGTGTAATGAAATGGTCCACAAATGATTAATATTCTTAAGTGCTTTTCTTTTTCTCTTAAGTGCTTCCAGGCAGAAAAAAGAAATATATCGCATTATCAGTGTTTGTGTGTAGTTAGTGTCACAGTCTCTATTGATTTTTACCTCATGTTACAAATGCACATTAGGAGGTTTTATCTGTATATGATAAACAAATTGGGGAATGTATCTTGAGCTACAGCTGTAGCTGGTATAAATGGTGGTAGCACCATTGACTTCATTTGAATTATGCTTATTTACATGGGTTGAGTATGGGTCCCTTGTCTTCCAAGTGAACTGAGAATATTCAGTACAAGTAATACTTTATCTCCCTGTCATTTAGATGTCTCTGGGGACTCTGCTTCTGTTCTACTCCCATGACTTTCTCTTGTATTTCTAATGATTAAAAATACTTTCTCTGAAATGAAAAATTAACAGACCTTGAATATCGGGGAGACGTTAGCTTTTTAAAAGTGTCTGTGACTTATTTTATTATTGTACCTTTCTATGTAGGTAACATTACAGGGGTTAGGGTTGTATGAAATTGCTTGAGTCTAAAAATGTGGTATGTCTTTCACAGCAGCCTTTCACTTGGTCCTAGTCTATAGGTAGGTCCTGTATTTTCAGCACTGCCAATTTGTAGATATTAAGTATTAGCTCACAGTTCTGCTAAAACCATAGCCTGTATAGTTACTGCAACTGAACTCCAGTGTGGAGAGCATTACTGAAACCTGAAGGGTGGCCCGAAGAAGTGAATTTTCAGTTCAAGAAACAAAAAGAAAGTTTCTAATTCTGACAACTGTTACAAGAGGCTTGAAACTGATCTGTATTTTCAAAGACAGAGCGATATTCAAAACCCAAAACTTGTACTTTTGGGGAGAAGGAGCAGGAGGGTGAATGAAAAAAATGGAAAACTCATGATAATTAAGCCAAATCTTAGCAAGGCTGAAGCGTCTTCCTTATGCTGCTTTTTCTGCATTTGTTCTCACCATAGATTCATGAAGAATTGGAAAAAGAATCAGGAAAATTCTGGCAGAGAAAATATAGCGAAGAAGCAAGCCAGTCTTGGCAGATTTCAGTTAGCAGTAGGAATGTGGAATTCTTGTTGGTGCCCTCTCATTAGGTAATGGTGTCTTTTCCAAGTGAAGAGACTGAAAAAAAGTCCTGCTACTATTGCTGTGAAAAAGAGAGGGAAGTCTTTGCCATGACACTGAAACTCCATTCATAAGCACACTTTTTGTTTGATTAAAGATCCTCATTTCACTATGAAAGAGTAAAAAAATATTGAATAGCATTAGTAAATAAAGTAATACCTTTTAAAGATTTAGAATTTTTTAAATGTATGTACATATGTAAGCGTATGGTTATTTTATGGAAGCTGGAAATCTGTTTAGAGAATGAATAGGAAATCCTCCAACTTTACAGGAGTTTTTGAGAGCAACAGGTCAGAAACAGTAGGAGAAAAGGGCAGGAGGTGAGTTTGCAAAAGGGCTCATGAATAAAGGGTTTTCTCAGGCTGCGTTGCTGGCCTGTGAAGGAGGTCTGCTTTCCTTCACAGTGAGAGGAGATAGAAAAAGCCCTGGTAATGAGTCAAGGGAAGGCTGAAACAAGGTTACTTATCTTGGAGGATATATCAGCAAGTGCCTGTTTTTCAGTACAAATATAGAAAGACTTGTTTAGATATTGCCCAAAAGCTTGCAAAAGTACAAAAAATTATTCAGCTAGGTTGGTATTCTAAAGTCTCATGGAGCAAGTCAAGTGAAGCAAGTACACATTACATCAGCCAAGAGCCAAATATGACTCATAGATACACTCCTAGATAAAAATGAAACAAAATCAAGAAGGTGCATATTTGCCTACATGACTAAAAATGGATAATGCTGTTTTGTAAACCTGCTTCATCATATAATGGAAGTAATGTTGAGTGGAAGTTCCTCTGCTAGAAAGAGTTGGTCAAATGTCTAAACTGGGAGCTGTGGCCAGGATTAGAAATGTCCGTTGTCTATGGTGCTTTGGAGATGAATCTGGAAGGAAAACAAGACGCCCCTTCACCTATTCCAATGTCAGAGGCTTTGAATGACAATACCACTTCAGTGTGAGCAAAAATGGAATACACTTTTTTTCTCCAAAATTTAAAATTGTTTAGATAATACCCAGTATTGTTTTTATAAATTGTTCTAAGCAACACCGACATTGTAAAATATTTTTAACAGAAGATAGCAAAAATATTGCTGCCCTACAGTGCTAAAGCAGAGAAGCACAGAGAAGTGACAAACAGGGCAACTATATCACAAACTGCATGTAGCAATGCACTGTCAGACTCAGCATTCGCAATCCTTAATGGAAATGACACTATGTGTTTTCTTCTGTGATACCATGATGAGCCTTTGAATTGACAGAGCAATGAGTGCCACGTTGTCTAAAGATTAAATGCAATCTGATTTTCATGCACAATCAGCTCATTTTGTTGATATTGTGCCCAGCAATGTTCTATCAAAAGGAAGAAGAGATCTAAAACAAGCTTGGCAATGGAATGCAGTTATTTTCTATTACATTGGCACTAGACCTTTTTATTTTGGAGCTTGCAGAGATACATCTAACCAGAAGCTACTTTGAGAATACATGTTATTAGCCAAGACCCAAAACCATTAAAATGTAATATAGTACTATACAATTAATGTATTAAATATTATAAATAAATTTACACAAAATGGGGACTCAACAATATCCCACTATATATTAACATTTGAAAACAAACATCCCATAACGCAGATGTGGTTATACATGGTGAGCAAAGGACAAAGTGAGACACACATATAAAAATCATCTAAAGTATGAACTGATGCACAGTCAAATTATACACTGCAAGGTTACTAATTCACAGAGCATAGTTTGTATCTTTGTAGAGAAGCTGCAGTGTGTGTTACATTTAATTACTTTCCCTGTGGCTTTAAATTGAGTAGGGTTTTTAATATGTAGTTGGAGTAGAAAAGAGTTGATTCTTGACTGTAGTTAATACGTGTTTGCAAAAAGACTCTTTTTTGCTTGAATAAATGTAGCAGTTAGCATATGAAACTAACCTACTAAAACCCATATGATAAAGGTTTGATTACTTAAGGGCTTTTTATAAAGCTCATGAAAATCGATAGAAATATCATTTATTTCAGTAATCTTTGAATCTGGGCTTATGCAAGAACGCCTACTATAAAATAGTATAATAGTATAACAATGTCTAAAGAAAGTATAGTGCAGGTTTAGAATTGTGCAATTTTTACAGTTTTTTTGACTAGATCCTGGCATTACTCAATGTTAGAACAACATTGAGAGCTAATGAAGGTTTGAAAAGCCAAACACTTGGAGTCACGGTCAATTTTTTATGGTCATTGATCAACAGTTTGGCATTTTTCTTAGCATAAAAATACCGAGATTTGATAAATAAAGAAGTTAAACCCATTAATCAGTAACAGCTGTAGGATATCTAACATGACTCTGCGCAAAGGCTTTATACATGGGGCAAACAAACTTCATGAGAAGAAAAAGCAAAATCCTCCTTTCTGTTTTATAGAAGGGATTTTGGAATTTTTTTTCAGAAGTGGCCCTATAGCATTTTGCACAGAATAATATAACATCTGTATTAAGAAGACCATAGTTGTTTTTTTCTGTGGATTAATCTTCACTCAACCTGCTAGAATTTGATATTTTGTAAGCAATACAACATAATCACTGTTTCCTTCTGTTGTCCCAGAAGAAAATTTTTGTTAATGTGTAAAAAAGATACCTTATCACATGAGTAGATCTGTCCCTTCTTATTTCCTCATTTTAAGTTTTTGTCTACATTAAAAAAAAAAAAAAAAAAAAGAGCTGTGGCACAGACCCAGAAGGAGCTCTGCAGCACATGTGAACAGTCTGTTGTGCCGAGGAGACTGGGCCAAATTTGTTCTTGCTGTAATTTCGTTGAAGTCACTGGAGCTATTAATGGGGACGAATGTTGCCTTTTATCACTTTTGACTTTGTATGCTGTGAGAATTAGATTTCACAAATTTTTGAGATTTCACTGGCTGGGCTAAAAATAATGCAGTGCACATTTTTTTCCTCTCCGATTAGTATGCGAAATGTAATGCACCTTTCAGTGAGGAGGATATTAGACTTGATAACATAATGTCTCCAGTTGCAGAATCTTTGGAAAAAGTAGTGATAGGCCATTTTCTATATGTAAAAATGGGCAAAATGAATACACTTGCTGGTTATTAAGAAAAACGGTCAAGTACGTGGTTTATAAAATTGACCAGTGGCTGGGAACAGGTAATATCTATCCAATGAATTTCCTGACTGGAAAATGAACGTACCCATTTTTCTCAACTCTCCACTTCAGTGAGGTAGTAAAATGCCTAACTTTAAAAAGTATATTCCTTTAGCAAAATATCCCATATATTCAGGACTTCAGAGTTATCAAATACAGCTTTTTAAGTTGTAAAAAGCACCTGCAAAGTACACAACTATATCTTTGAGACTTCCTCAGCCTAATTTGTATACCCACGTTTTAATACCTGTAAGCTTGACATTCTTTGCAACTTTGAGAGGTCTTTTGCATTTCTTTTATTGAATTGAATGTTGTCATTGAGAGGAAGCTGTATAAATGCCAGTGTTGTGGGTTTTATGCTATAAAAAGCAATACTCTTCATTGCTTTCTTTTGTTCTTGTCAATTCACAGAACACTTAGCTGATTTCAGGAAGCAGATGCTGAGTCTTGGGAACAGATTTTTTCCAACATCAACATCTGGAAGTGTAGCTGTCTCCACTAGTGGTGAAACTGGTGGCTGTGCAAAAGCCTTCAGGGCTAATATCCTGGGTCAGGATGCTTAGGGAATTGCTTGAAGTCTTTCTCAGGAATATTTCTTTGAGTTACTGCTGACTTCAAGGAATCTGTTTCTACCCTCCAACCCCCATTAAATATGATGATTAAAAAAAAAGGCAAATAATTTTCTCAGTAAAAGAAGGATATTCCCAGGGAGAAAGATTCTATTTTCTCTGGTTTATTTAAAGATCTCCCATAAATAAAATGACTTGAAGTCTGATGAATTGGTTCTGAGGGCCATTTACCATCTCATTCCTATTAATTTCTGCATTCCTTAGAGTTGTGATGATAATAATGATACAAGTTGCATTTCTGGTGAAAATAGTGAGACAGGGAAGCTCATTATCATGAAGAATATGTAACTACTAAAAGTTAAATATCATTAAAAAGATCTTTGTATTCATAATCTTTGGATGACAAATTCTGAGCAATAGATTATAGAATTTGACTTAAATATTACTGTGCTAGACAGAAGTCCCACAAAAGACAAATCCTGGACAAAAGATGGTGTACTTTGCACATCTGCAATCGCTATACTGTCATCCTTGGGGAGTTCTACTATTTCACACAAATTAGAGCGCTCCGGTGCCTTATATTAATAGATTACAGGGACTGTATTGCTAGTGTCTGATTTGTTGATATATCTTCCCACAAATGTGCAAGTCTTGATTTTTAACCTTTAAAGGGAATTACAGTGCTTTAATTCTCATTGATGAAAATGGCATGGGCAATATGTACTTGAGAGGAATGATGTGTTAAATCTTCCGGTCTATACGCCTCTTTCACGGCCATGGTTCTACCACCTTTGAATCGGTATTTTAGAAGTACAGTTGCACCATTTACATCTATTTACATCTGAGGCATCTGCCCCACTTCTGCTTACTGATTTCACTTTATACCCCCAAAACCAAACAAGGATTGCTTTGAACCCATTCCTGCTACAATGACACCATCTTCACAGTGTGAAAGTTGGGAAGAATTTAAACTGTTCTGCAGAGATAAGCAAACCTTCTCTAACTTTGATTTCTGTGTGTGTTTTGCACTTTGATATATCAAGTCTCTTCTTAGAAAGGAAGTTAATAACAAGGTTCTGAAGTTTCAGTGTCTGAGCCTGCTGCTTTTGTAACCCTCACTCTTGTCTCATTGCGATTCTAATTATTATCTTCATTATTATTATTATGGTATGTTTTATCTATAAGAATAAACAGCCAGGGTAACAAATATAAAACAATGACAACTGTTTCCCAAACTGCTTATGTGTACACAGTACCCGAGACATTCAGAATGAGACTGATGAGCAAAAATATCTTTGCAGAATTCTTATATTACTGCCATAAAAGCTGGAGTAATGTAACTTACAGAAAGTGAGTTTACGCCGATACAGCTATGATCAAACTGAAGACCTGCCAGCTTTAATTTCTTAATGAAATAAACATCTGTCATATAGCTTTCATTTGCTTTGCTTAACATATAAACCTGTCCCATTAGGAAAACCTAAGCTTCAACATTCTGCTTGATTCGGCTGATTTTTTTCTTGCATAAAGTATCTGCAAAACAATGTTGTTCTCTATTCTCAGGTAGCTGAAAGTTTCCTCAGCAAAAGCAATCAGTTTCATGTGCCAAAAGACACATGATTCTTGCATGTGAAAAATTAACGCAACTTAACTGCAGTGAAGCAGCTGTATCACTGTCTGTGAGGGGTAGGCTGTGAAGTGGAAATAATCTCCAAGTGCTTTTTTTGAGCAATTGTATCATGTTGCCAAGTTTCTGTAAGGCTCCATGATATTAATATTATTTGATTAATTGCTGCATAATGGATAAAAATTGCCAGCTCTACTATGAGGTTGCAGTTAAAAAACCAATGTTTTATCATTGACAATAATTTTACTTTACATTGATAAAATTTACTTAAATGAACATTCTTATAATATTACCATTGACATATGTCCTTTAAGAGCATGATTTCATTTAGAACTGGGGAATCTGTACTGCATCTGACCTCAATGATCAAATAGCACTTTTCCATATTTCTAAGTTTTGTGAATACAGTGTATTAATTATTATGAGATGCAAAAGGGTGGGCTGCTTTTGTCTTCTATGTGACATTCCACATTAAAGTGGCCGAGGGATTGTGGAGTGCATTGCTAGAATAATTGTCTGCTGGATTAGAGGGAGGAGCAACATAAACGAAGGCATTTGCACTACCAGCTGTTGTTCCATTTACTGTGAGAGCACTAGCATACTGTATAGATTCTTCTAACTTCTCAACACACAGGTTCCTGTATTGAATCTGGTAAATCTCTTCTAGAATTTTGTTTGATTCCAATCTATAACCTGCTAACTAGAGTCTTACTAAAAATTCTTGTAAAAAACGTGTTTCAGACTGTGACTCAATTAAGAGGTATTTATGAATTGCTGTTTTTCTAGAGATTTTTTTGAGACTTCAGCTTTTTGTGAAGACATCTCTTTGCTGAAGGAAAATTCAGTGAATGTAATAAAGTTTAAAAGTATTGAATAACATTTTGTATGTCTTTCTGTAAAGTCTGATAGAACATGAGAGCTATAAGAAAATAGAGTACTCTATGTGATGATAACATTTTTGCTTAAATCTATACTTGTCTAATAATAGCATCTAAATAAATGCTAGTGTTCTCTCCATAAGTGATTGCTAGAAGGCTTACGAACATTAAAGTAAAAAAAGTCAGAAAGAGCATCTGTTCCTACAAGAAGATGAAAAAGTTTTTCCAAAAATAGTCCGTACAACTACTGTACATGAACTTGTGTACTTTAGAAGGGTTATTCACATCGAATTATATCTTATTGTTGATTATTTTTAAGCTTAGTTTTTGATTTTTCTTTTAAGAAACTGGAAAGCACTTCTTTTTCTGTTTTACTTCCTGACTTTACAATGCAAATGTATTATTTGTGGAAAGTACTGGTTTTAGGTAATAATTTACACTTGGAGTGACACTAAGGCTAAATCTTACTGTAAAAAGTTTGCATTAAATAAAATGAAAGGATAATTTAAAAGAAAAAAAGCAAACAGAAAACCCGCTAAGAATATTAGTAAAAAAACAGTAAAACAGTTCTGAATTAAATGCGTAACAACTCCCAAATCAAGTACTTTATATATTAGGCACCTCATTTAAAATATATGAAGTTTAGCACCATTTCAATTTGCTCAGTGTTACTGAATATTAGGAAGGACAGAAAGAGAGCTCAGAAAGTATTTCCATTAATAAGCTTTCCTTCCTGCATCCTTCACCTTTGTGTTATCCTTCCCCAGAACACTCAATTCATGTTAAAAAAAAATAGACCAACAGAAATCAAAAGCTATACAACACAGATGCTACTCCAGCCATCAGAATCAGGTCAGTTTTTAACTTCATTAAATTGCTGTCATATGGTGTCTGCTGACATGCATCAGACTTTGGAGAGTCTTACTCATCAGGTATTCTCTAAGATTGTTAACAAGAACAGCAACTCTCATCAGGGGTCCCCAAAAAGCAGCTAATTAGGGGACAAAGGTTGCTTAGATTGTGACAATTACACCTGTAGGTCCCTGTAGAAACACCAAAATCTTGAACAAATGTATGTTTGGTTGCTTAGTGCAAGAAATAAAGAGCTAGTCCATTAAAAAAATGAGAGGCAGAAACTGTCAACCATTTGAAAAGCTTTACGAAAATGATCATCCAATTAGTGGCTATGATCAAATCAGGCATGAACTCTCTCTGGATGGCTCCATAATTTTCCTTCTTGCATGGTGTAATTTCATATAGCTCAAATGAACTCGTGAGAGGTAATTCAGTTCCAAACAGTTTTCTCATCACTGCTAATTATACTAATACATTGAAATGCCTCCTACAAAATGCATGAGCCCTTTAAGCCACCTCATTAATGTGATATAATTTTTGCCAGAATATATATCAAACCTATTATCACCACAGGTTTTCTTTAGCATTTTTTTCAAAATGTCTATCAAAAAGCTGGAAAAAGTATATTTCTTTCGTCTATTCTCAACATAATTAACTGTTTCTTTGAACTGTGGTTGTCTATTGTGGTATTTTCTTTAAAGAGTACTAGCAAAATACAGTATGATAGGGGTATTCCTCATACCTACAGGTTCTTTTCTGTGAGTATTTGATTCCTTAAATCTTTTTTCAGTTGTAGCTGATTCTTTAAACGGCAAATGATGCATGCAATAATGTGCAAAAATGAGTTATACAAACTGAAAGCAGGGGTGTAAAAAGAAGCATCATCTGAGACTAAAATAAAGACAGATTTTATGGTATTTATGTCAGTTAATTTAACTGCTGGTAGGGGCTTTTGTTGAAACATGAGTTAGTTCCAGTGTTTAACCTTGCAGCATTAATTTATGCTTTATGGCATGAGTACTTCATCACTCCCTCCTTGGGAAGACAGTTATCTCATTAGCCAGAATTTAATGAAATGCAAGGATACACTTCTTAATTTCAAAGATTACTGTAACACAAATCAGGTGTAAATCTCAGACGGACTGTCCCTTCCCTTTACCCGTTTAAAAAAGTAGATTCATTTTGCAACCATATAACAGTAATTCATCTGGTGGGATAAATTCCACTACTATTCTAAAAGCATTTCTCATCTGTGAAAGCTGGTTTAACTTTGCATTCAGTAATATTGGTGAGATTTAAGGTCTGTATAAAGTTTAAGGTTTATAACCCGTTATAACTACTATGAACAATTAAAAATGTATGTGTTGGTTTCATTGGGGAGGGACATCTTGCACAAGAGGTATGGAGTAGAACATGACTTCTTTTCCATAGAACTGCATCTAGATCCATAAGAATATGACTGTGCACACTCTGTCCTATGTAAGACTAACATAACTGACAAGACTAATTAGTTTTTTTAAACTGGCACCTATCACCATATCCAGAATCCCAGTAAACACAGAACACTGTATTGCCTTGTAGTCTCGTTTCTTTGAAAGACAGGGTGCTTAGACACGGTTTTACCATGTTTTTCATATGTCTTTATTTTATTACTAACTGTTGTCATAAATTAACTTAGTTTCCTATTGAAATTTCCATCCTGCAGTTCTCTGCATGGGAGTGTACTTCACTGAACAATAGCAGAATCTAGAGAATTCATTATGCAAAACGATTTTTCAGTGAAAAATGCAGGTGCTATGCTCTTGTTCATAATTCTTTGCTTCAGTATCAAAGCAGGCAAATTTATTGAAGATTCTTGGTCTTATATAATGTTAATGCATATAATATTATGTTATGTAATATTTACTTACCAAATGCATCAGTACGAAGGCATAAACACATATTTTCCCTAATGTTAACAAATAGTAATAGCAGTGCTTTACACTTATAGTCAGTTACAAATAATGTCTCACATTTCATGACTATGAAGTCTGTCCATGACCAGCTGGATACCTTACATAGAATGTGAACAAGAAAATATGAAGAAATTCAGAGCAAGTCTTGTATACTGGTATCAGGCTGGGGTTTCAGACTTATGCATATTTATGGAAGGAGTGAACATCCTTGTGCATGGTGTGGCTCTAAGTAGGGCAAGGCATATGCATATTAATTAAAGATGTTTTTATAGCAGTTCATTTTTTAAATTTTATTTCTGTATAGTAGAAAATGGTAATCACAGTTTAAAGTCTATAGCAGTCAGAAATGTATTTTTTTAGCAGACCAGGAAAGGCTGCTTCCAAACTGGAGTGTGGCCTTTGGTTTCTGCAGCCATAATTCCTGTATCTGTTTTCCAAAGGGAATCAAAAGTTTGGCATGACCAGGTCACATCTGTTTGTCATTAGGCAGACTTTGAAACTGGACAACACAGACAGCTTTGCTGTGAACTTCAGGAAGTGCCACTAAAAGTATAACACCAGGCAAATCAAATACTCCAAGAATAAGTGTTTACACTGTCTTGTAGTATGTGGATCTACGTACTTGTCCATGAGACTTTGGTATGGAAATCCATGCTGCTGGTCCAGCTCTGTATAGTAATCTGTATGAAATAACCTACCTCGTGTCGATTCAAGACAGTTAAGGAGGACATTCATACCGAGTTCAGGGTTTTCCATCTGTTTTAAATTCCTTCAGAATCTTGTCAGAATAGATCATTGCTTTTTCCTTCACTGGATCTAGTCCTGTCAGGGTGAAGTCCATGTATTGTGGCAGGGACTGTCATGTCATTTATTACGTTTGTTTAGGACACTGGAGTATAACCTGACTCTGCCAGTTAGGTGCCACTACATTAAATTGTAATAATAACAAGGCACCATGGAGAAGGGACATACTGAACAAGAATGCTGAAGCATATCCATTGTCATTTGAAACTTGCTGTACAAAGTCCAATAGAGTCATAGAGCAGACAGGACCTCAATTGTCAAGATTTTACCTTCTGCAATAAACTGCATTTCTGCACTGCCACCTAAAAAAACCCCAAACATGCGTTGGGTTGCACCACTCTTGCTATTCAGACCTGTTTCAAAAGGGTCTAGCTTACTCACACTAGATGCAAAAGCAACTTCAAACATTATTACTTTATACTGCATTTAATATATTGTGTGACTACACATGTATTACTTGATGTCAAAGGATGAATTGGCCCCTGGAGAATCTTGGTTTCAAGAACACCCTTTGCAATGCTCAGCTTGCCTTCAGGCAGAAACCGAGAGAGTGGGCTGCGGGGAAAAGTACTTGTAAGAAAT
Source organism: Falco punctatus (assembly GCF_963210335.1). Classification (NCBI taxonomy): domain Eukaryota; kingdom Metazoa; phylum Chordata; class Aves; order Falconiformes; family Falconidae; genus Falco; species Falco punctatus. The sequence continues at coordinate 17,460,770 of NC_137587.1, forward strand.
CCCAGGTTAGGCAAACGATCTGGAGGAAGATTTGCCGTACTAGTAAGAGAAAGGGGGTTGTACTGCCATCCAGAGGGAATTTGACAGGCTGGAGAAATAGGCTGACAGGAACCTTGTGCATTTCAACAAAGGGGAATGCAAAATCCTGCACCTGAGGAGCAATAAACCCATGCACCAGTACATGCTGGGGGCTGACCAGTTTAGAAGCAGCTTTGCAGGAAAGGATCTGGGGGGCCTGGTGGACAATGAGTTGAATATGAGCCAGCAATGAGCCCTTGCAGCAAAGAAGGTCAACAGTGTCCTGGGCTGCAATTAGGAGAAGCGTTGCCAGCAGGATGAGGTAGGTGATCCTTCCTCTTTACTCAACACTGGAGTTCTGTGCTCAGTTTTGGGCTCCCCAGTACGAGAGATATGGAACTACTGGAGGGAGTCCAGCAAAGGGCCACTAAGATAATTCAGGGACTAGACCATATCTCCTATGAGGAAAGGCTGAAAGAGCTGGGACTGTTTGACTTGCAGAAGAGAAGGTTCAGGGCAGATCTTATCAATGTGTATAAATAACTGAAGGAACAGTGTGAAGGGGATGGAACCAAGCTTTTTTTAGTGATGCCCAGTGACAGGACCAGAGGCGTACTTGCTGCCATCTGGACATCAGGAAATTCTTCACTGTGAGGGTGACTAAGCACAGGCACAGATTGCCCAGGGTGGTTGTGGAGTCTCCATCTTTGGAGATACTCAAAAGTTGTCTGGACATGGTCCTGGGAACCAGTGCAAGGTAGCCTTGCTTGAGCAGGAAGGGATTGGTCCAGATGACCTCCAGAGGTCCCTTCCAACCTCAACCATTCTGTGATTCTGTGAAAGTCGTGGCTGAGAATACCTTACATGTCTTCCTCTGTACAAGGAGACAAAGTTTGACTTTTGATGTTGATTTGGTTGTGACTTTTGATAATCATGTGCCTAAAACAAAGGTTTGGAATATTAATTTAGTAGTGGTTATGCTGGATCCTTGACTTTTAGGAAGGTATGCATAAATGAGTTGGACCTGAAATATAGTAATGCACTTTGTCAGACCTTTTGATATATAGAAACAGTTTTTCCTCAAAAGTAAATGAAATTAATAATAACATTTCAAATGACATCAGACAGAGTACCTGCTAACTAAATCCAAACTCAACAACTTTTGCAGTTTTTCAGATCAAGACATTTTCTTTGAAAATTCTTTAATTTGTCCAGAAAAAATAATGAATTTGTGACATTTTCCCATTCCTCCCTGTTGAAGGATATATAAGCTTCAATCCTGGCAAGAAGGGTATTTTCCTCTAGAATTCTTGTCAGTTCTGGAGGAGATTTAATCCATTTTTCTTCTATGTCTCAGAATGACTGCTGACAGCTTTCAAAGAGAAACTTCTATTCATGACTTCTTTCCAGTTAATTTTATTTTTGCCTTTTCAGCCACTCTTTTTCATATATCACCTTGCAACAAGTGCTGCCTCCTTTCTAGTGGCTTGTATACACAAGGCTCAATTGCCCTGGTTTTCAGAAGTTCATTTTTATTAAAAGTCTATACACACATGTACGTGGATGAGGGCTTAGATCTTGATTTCTGAAGAAATAATATGAGGGGGGAGATGGTGATTATTCACTGTACTTACAGATTGAATGAAGTTCACTGCTACTCAACTTTTTGACAACACATTTCCTTGCACAAATAAATATTGCCTTGAAATCTATGAAGTTGAGTTTTGTTTAACAATTGCAACAGGGAACCAGAAATCAGGAGGACTGTTCCAATCTGTTATTTAGGCCTCAGCTATTTGACCAAGTTACCATTGCTTTAAGAGGTACTATGTGAACTCAGCCTTTGGCAAATACAAAGTAAAGGGCATTAGCATAACCTTCTTTCATTAAAGTTTAACCTAATGTGTTTTACTTTGTGTTTGACACAAACAATGACTGAATAAACAGCTAACGTGGTTCAGCTGATGCACAGTAGTAACTCATTAACCTATATGGCTCAGAAGCATAGCTATTGCTGTTAGCATATATTGACTTCAGTCACTCCATAAGTTTCAGCCAGTTTCATGAAGTGACTGGTTTGGGAGAATTTAAGACCTCTTTTTTGAAGTTATGCTGGATAAAGTGAGGTACAGATATTTAGGAGTTTAGGCAAGCCCAAATCAATCACCCTAAATATCTGCACACTATGGAAAAGGTGAACCATATACATATATATATATTTATATTTATATAGCTGTAAAATACAAATAACATTATTAATCACACTTACATAACCAAAAAAATAATCTGGGCTGCCAAAATTTGTTTCCAGTTTTTAAAGATCCTGCAAAATTCTTTGTATTGACAGTCTGGACTTTTAAGTTTTTAATATTCATGTCATTTATTTTAAAAAAATCTTAATCTCAGATTGAGACTTTTTTTTTCTGACAAATGGTAACATTTACTATACTGTACCGTGAGATTCTCAGAGGTATGTGGCTATGCAAAACCATCAGATTTTTCACTAAGGCCAATGACTAAACTTTTATAGATTTCAGCAAGGAGGAACAAGTGAGGTAACTGGGCTAGGAAAATTTATCTGGAAAATGGATTTTAGAAATACAAAGGAAGTGTCTCTTCTCACCTCTTTATCCTTTACAGTGATGCTGCAAGAGGTGTGCATTAAACTGATGGAGTAGGCTGGAAAAATTACCTTCCTGTATATGATACTCTGCCTGTGTAAAGCATAGGTATATTCAGAAAAGTTGTAGCAGTAGAGGTTGTATCTCTTTAAGCCAATATAATTTCTCATCCAGTGTTTGAAGAACATGACCTAGTCTATTTTAATATTGCAGATGATCATTTATTATATGTCTCAAAGAAATTAACATAGAACCAATCTGGACCTGCCTGCAAGAACAATTAAAAAAATAATCAAATCGTGGTTTCTCCCAGTCTAATCTGAGGTCATGACAGACAAAGTGAGGAAACTGGTTGTTGGAAATTGAGGTCTTAGCTACCTTTTTTCAGATTTGCCTCTTGTGTGTCTGCCTGAATATATCTGTTACTTGAACCTTCCTGATCAAATAAGGCTCTTTCTGACTTTGTATTCCTACAGCTTCCAATTATGCTTATTTCATTCTGCTAATCTTGTTTTTTCTTGATAACCTAAAGCATCAGTTCTGCTTGCGTTAGGGGACTGCTACAAACAGAGGTTAAAACATTACAGTAATTAGGTACCCAGTAACATGACTAAAATTTGAATAGATCATCTGATGTTTAAAAAAACCCTGAATTCACATTAGCCCATTCTGTTGGCACATAGGCAGGGGTCTTGATTTATTTGGGTATGTTACTGAGAAGTGCCAGCTGACCATTAAGGCTATCTATAAATTTAATTCTTTTAGAGGTCAGGGAGCAACACTTAGCCTTGTAGAAATTAATTTTTAGATTTCCATTGTGTCACTAATGAAGAAAAGCTGCAAGAGAAAACAGACCATTTTCAGGAATGCGATTCAGAACATTAACACCTTAATTTACATAAAATTAGTTACATACTGCTGCAGTAATTTAATTTATTTGACCAGGACTTTGCAACTGTGAAAAATAGATTCAGAAAGGCAAATCAAGATTCTTACGTATTTTCTCCAAGTGGCTGATTTCATAGCAACATGAAATTGGAATTATTAAATTGGAAGACATCAAAAAATACAAAGTATTGCCAAATTTGGAAGGCTTGGATTTGGAGTCAAAGGTTTTAAAATGGAAATTAAAAAGAATCCACAAACCCTGTACTTGAAATAATTGCTGTTTTTGTCTTGTGTACTGAATAGGTGATAAAATTAAATGTTTACTGTAAGATTTTGACATATAGCACTGAAAATCAGGCATGTAGGCAAAAGGCAAAAGCCTTTTTTTTGAACAAAGGAAAGACATGTATGAAAGAAATGACATAACTTCGGAGGAAACTAGAGCTTTTTTCCTTTTTTTTTTTTCTTAAAAAAGAAAAAAGAAGAAAGAAGCATTATTTTTATTTCTAGGCACCTCAGCTGAAAATAAGATACAAAACAAGCTTCTGCATCCTGAGTTTGCAGCTCCTCGATGTGCAGAATTTACCCATCATCTTTCATCAGTAAAACTTAAAATCTACCCTTCTTTATCCTTTTAAAATCTGTCTTCAATTTAATTATCCACTGGGATTAAGTTGGAGTTATACTATACTGGTGTATTTTAAGGTATCTGTTGAAGATTCATTTAGATCAGTAAAACGATGATTTATACTATTTAGCTGCTCACATACATCAGGAAGTGTCGAGAATAAGGTATGCTGAGTATGCAGAAAAGTACTAGATGCAAAGGGTTATGGTTTGATTGTGTTACAATTTCATTAACTTCTCTGAATTATCAATCAATAACTTCTTCAGTACAACTCACAATTCTGAAACTGTCTGGCCTTACAAAATGCAGAGGTGCTTCCACATGCCTAAGTGACCTGTAGGTTCTTCCTATGACTCATCAGTTTACTGGAAAGGACCCTACATATTAGCCAAACTACAAAATTTCTCTCTTGCCTCTGAGCAAAACAAATATCCATCCTGACACTTTAGACAGGAAATTATAGATCACCCTTGTTTTGCATCTTTCATTAATTCTCCAGAAAAAGCCTGGACAGTTCCTGCCACCTATTAATATAGCATTTTCTTACTATGACAGTTCAGAAAAGTACTCTGATTTGTCCCAAATCTATCCTAACCTAGCTACAAATCCATGGTCCTTTGCGACTTGAGGTGGCCAGTGTAAGGACAGGGGCAGCGGTCCTGTGCTGCCAGAGGCCACATCCCCTTTTGCTCTTTGCATTTGTGAAGCTTAGTTTTGCAGCAAGAGTTTAAATTTGGAGGCCTAAAGCTTATGTACTTTTGTCCCAAAGGCAATAAAGGATTATTTTATCCCTGTTAACTTCCTGACAGGTGATGCATTCCTACTTCTGCAAATCACCAAAGAAAGGGCATGTCTAGGGACACAACCGTTTTTAAAAATATTCTCCTGTTAGGAATGGGAAAGCATTTAAAGTTGTAGGAGTTGGCACACTGATATAATTATGTCTGCATTAGAACTTTTACTGATATGAATGAATCATCAGGCAAAACCCCCTACACAAATCATCAGGCAAAACCCCCTACACCCAGAGCTAATGTAATTGCACTGCTGCAACTTGCAGGTAAAGAGCTGGCTCTCACAAAATTAAATACTTGAATTTGACTAGTCACAACAAGGCATGTTGCAAATATTAAATCAGTGACCAAACCACACATCCCAAAAGACCTAAGTTCAGGACATGTTCAAAGGCAGAACGGATGGTTTCTTTGGTGACCTACTACTGTGTAACTTCTTAGCTATATAATTTTATAGCAAAACCACAAATTTCCATGAAACTTGACCAGCTAAATTAAGAAGCATAAATTGCTGCATTACACATCAGTCTTGTCTGGATTCCATACTATAAAATCTCCTTGATAGTGAATCTTTTATGTGTTTATTCCTCAGAAAAAACAGAGCCCTTTGGAACATTCTCATTCTGCCCATATATTCCTCATAAGCAAGTAAGACTTGTATATTTCAGAGCTATTACTCCCAGAATTATGATAGCACTGAGCACAGATAGCTTTAAATATGTTTGTAAGTAAAGTGCCGTTCAAATGATTTTTAGCTAATATTCATTCATTATGTTATAAACAATGGGCCACATCATACTGATGAGCCTCTAATGATTTTAAACAGAGATTTGACCTTCTACCGAGGCTCTACTGTGGCCTTTATTTGTGGAATAAGTATGCAGTAAGGGAGGCTCAGATTTAGGGTGTGCAAACTACTATGCATTAAGTCCCTTTGGAAATGTCCTTAAAACACACTGGATACAATCTGGCTTTCCAAATGGAATAAGCTAGCTGGCATGGAGGCACACTTACTGCACAAAGGTGGGAATGCGCCACATAGTTGCAGAGTAGCTATTGTTTCCTTCATAGGCAGGTGCCCGGGAAATGCCCAGCATGTAAGCTGCTTAAATTTAGATAAATAAATGTATATGACATAGCAGATAAAAATAAAAAAAGCTTCCTGATATTGTGAAACTAGTTGTTTCAAGGATAATACTCGTGTCTGCTACTTGAACTTAGTATGAAATATGGAATCACAGAATCATAGAATCATTTAGGCTGGAAAAGACCTTTGAGAGCATCAAGTCCAACCATTAACCCAGCACTGCCAAGTCCATCACTAAACCATGTTGCCAAGCACTGCATCTATGCATTTCTTAAACACCTTCACGGATGGTGATTGCACCACCTCCCTGGGTAGCCTGTTCCAGTGCTTGACCACTCTTGAAGTGAAGAAATTTTTCCTAACACCCAATCTAAACCTCCTCTGGTGCTACTTGAGGCTGTTTCCTCTTGTCCTGTCCCTTGTTATCTGGGAGAAGATACCTAAACCCACCTGCCTACAACCTCCTTCCAGGCAGTTGTAGAGAGCAGTAAGATGTCCCCTGAGCCTCCTCCTCTCCAGACAAATAACCCCAGGTCCTTCAGCTGCTCCTCACAGGACTTGTTCTCCAGACCCTTCACCAGCTCCATTGCCCATCTCCAGACACACTCCAGCACCTTTATTTCCCTCCTGAAGTGAGGACCCCAAAACTGAACCCAGGATTCAAGGTGCTGCCTCACCAGTGCTGAGTGCAGGGGAACAATCACTGCCTTTGTCCTGCTGGCCACACTGTTTTGGATACAAGCCAGGATGCTGGTGGCCTTCTTGGCCACCTGGGCACACTGCTGGCTCATGTTCAGCCAGCTGTCAACCAGCACACCCAAGTCCTTTTCCACCAGGCAGCTTTCCAGCCACTCTGCCCCCAGCCTGTAGCTTTGCATGGAGTTATTGTGACCCAGGTGCAGGACCCAGCACTTCTCCTTGTTGAACTCCATACAACTGGCCTCAGAAATATCTTCTACTGTCTTCTAATATACACAATTGTACAAATCTAGTCTTCATTTCTGTGTAATCACGTAGTTGAATGTCATGACTATGAGCCATTTGCAAGAAGCGAACAGGTTCACTGTTATTTCTGTGACACGGTACCTTGATGCAAAAGGTTCTCAGAAGTCAGGTGGTAAAGTCAGATATTGTCAGTGTTCTGTAAGATGTTAAAATGCATTTGTGTCTGTCTCAGAAATCTATCTTTATGTGACCAGCCAGGCTTGCAGTCCATTGAGCATTACTTTGCAACCGCTACTGCCCACAGAAGAAAACTACCGGACTATGTCACTGTTGTACCAGTGTCGATTGTCTTGGCTGGATTCACCTGAAGGTGCTCATTCTCTCAGAGTGAGCTATAAAGCAGCACATCCCTTTTGAAGCTTGCAAGTGTAATGCAATCTCTGCTAAACAGCAGTATTACACAGTGATAAGACTGTTCCTTACTGGAAAGTATATATCATTAGTTCTGTTCACTGGAAGTCTGAAAAAAATTGTTCACAGACTTCTTAAATCTTATAGCATAAGTGAGAGCATCTCCTCTATTCTGAATCCACCTTAATGAAAAAACATTAAGCGCTGCTCAGATATTTTTAACAAAATCTGTTATAAAATCAGACAGTAACAGTTCAGATACTCTGTGGCAGTGGTACATATTTGAAAGCACTATGTGTACAAAATTGCAGATAGGGCCTAGGTGAATGTCACGAGAATCGGCTTTTCAGTGTGATGAAAAACCATTGAAGTATTTTCAGTTTTCTTCAAATACTCTGAGTGGGCTTTTTAATTAATAGATTCGTAAGAATAGCATATGCAGTGAACTGAATGATACAAGAATATATGGAAGTCCTTTTGAAAGAATATCAGATAAAGAATACACTAGATTAAAAAACAATCAATGTCCATTGTGGCAAAAGATGAAAAAATGCAACAGAAATTTGAATGGATAAAAATCTTAGTTTTATATGGTTCTTTTTTTCAGTGTACCAGATTAAAACTCATTTCATAAAACAGCAGAGGCTCTCAGTGAATATCTGCTAAAAGAATAGATCTGTGAAAGTAGTATTGTATAATTTTTGTGCAACAAGGATATCCATTTAATAGGTTTCCACACCAGCTTTGATCACATTTGGAATTATTCTGCTTTTTGTTACATTTTCTCAGTTATTTTTTTAAACTTTTTTATGCTTTCTTTGAAATATATGAACCTTTTAATGTATGGATAATTTATTCAGCTCCTAAATTTAAATGCCTGGTGGGCGTAATTTTCCTATTTTAGTTTACTTCTATAGCTGCCTTCACTTTGTCTGGAATATATTATTCATTGTCTCCAAATTATAACAGGACTGATGTGTTAGAGTATAACTCCTTAAATTCATTTCAATATTTTAACTATTTGCATAACAATCCAGGGGGGTAGAAAGCTTCCCTGGCAGCCTCTTTGTCTCAAAGAAATTGTCAGAGACTTTTAATGTTGTTAACTGTGTTTCCAAGAAAGCACAACATATTATAATATGACCTTAAGAACTGGAACATGAAGATGTTTGTGCCAGTATTGTGACTTTTTTTGTAATTTGAAAATGTTCTCACAAATTATGGGTTATTAAATCTGTATAAAGATGCAGATCTTAAGCAGGCCAAACTCTTCATTGACATAACTGGAGGGTCTTGCCATAGTCAAAACTGAACACTTTCTTTTCCAGATTAAAACACATTTTTAAGTGGTTCTTCAAACATATTCCATTGGCTCACAGTGTAATTTCATCACAAAAGTAAGTTTTCTACATTTAGAAGGTGAAATGCAAGCAGTGGCGCTAGGCCACCTGCAAGGCCCCCTTGCAGAGCATGTGGTGGAAGAGGGGTTCAGTAGAAGTGTCATTGATGGAGATGCAAAGTGAAACTCTTTTAGTACTGGGCAGGGGTGGAGTGGAGTGATGAGTAACAACTCAGCAGAGCTTTGTTTTACAGCATAGCTCTTGGTCTGAGAGGTGTAACAGGACTTTGACTCTGCCAGATTTCCACCAGAACCTTCTCCCTTAAGTGAACATCCCCAAGCACCACAAAAAAAGGTTTGTTTCAAAACACAACAGCAAAACAAAAAAAACCCAACAACAAACCACCCACCTTTGAAGCTAGATTTTACTTGAGCATAAAACTGAAGAGCAAACATAAAGAAAATTCAGGAGACAGAGCCTGTAAAGAAATCTTCCCCCCCTGACAGCAGCAGGGGTTGGGTTGTCTTTTCTGTATGATTCCTAGTCCACTACCTGTATTTGGGTCTCTGCGTCTTCAGGGGACGATTTTGTTTCAGTCCTGGGCTCCCTGAGCTGCGTGCTCTTATTTCTGGCAGCTCTTTTCTGCCTCCCTTCTGCTCCGTGGGCTGGCATGGGGTCCTGGGCCATGGGCAGGTTGGGGGGAGCCCCGGGAGAGGCCGGGCAGGGGCAGGCAGGGCTGGGAGTTCCTCAGGGCACTGGTTGTTTCCAGCATGAGCAGGTTTCCTTTTGCTGCCTCAGGACACCTTTTAAGAGGAATGTAACAAAGACACAGCACGGGTGCCAGCTGAAAGCTGGGAGACAGGTTGAAGCTAAAGTCCTTGCTTGTTAGGGCCTGCCAGAGTGTTATGGGACTTACCTTGTGGATTTTGTTGTAAAATTTCATGCAAGACTCTAGAAAATAAGGTATACTATTCTTTACAGTGTAAAGCATGCTCACTGTTTACACTAAAACCCAGATGTCACAGCTGTGCCAAGAGCCTCTGTTTATACAAAAGCTGAGGAGACAGAGCACTTGACCAAGAGGTAGTAATATTGATGTAGCAGATGTCTCAAATTCAGTGTACCATTTAGGACAATACTATTGCCATTAGGCCATGAAACAAAGTTCCAGAATATTCTGTAACCTTTTCTGGTGAAACAGAGCCACTGTTCGGAAAGAAATAGAGGACTCATGAACCCAGGGGGAGGGAGCAACAGAGGCCACATGTTCACAGAAGTTCTGATGGCATTCTCATGGAGATTTACTGCAGGATCAGCCTAGATCCTGCAATAAGGACCATATTTTTCTACGTTATGCTATGTGGGGATGCCTTTGTAGGTCTAATTTGAAGTGTCTTTGGTAATGTAGGGAACTGAAGCTGGGGTCATCCAAGTCCTTTAAACGTGGACAATTTTTCATGTCTTGCCATAAGGAACATCAGATGTTGAAAAGTACAATTCCGTACCGTGTAAACAAAACCAAATCATATGTCTAATAGCTAAATATGTGTCATATATATATATATATAAAGTGGATTTATAGACTTAAAATAGAAAAAAAAGTCTGTGTTTTGAGACATGAAATAGCTGAGTGGAGTTGCGGTAAGTGAGTATTTCTCTTAGACGCTGAAGTAATCAAAATGACAGTAATCATGAAAGAAGTAACTGTTATCCTAAAACAATGTTAAAATGAGTAATAGGGCGAGACATGACTCTATGTATAGTCCCATTGAAAAACAGTGGGGATTTGGACCAGTTTCAATGGGGGCGATTACCACTGGTGCTTTTCTAAAGCTTGTCCAGTTTACGTATTCCTGTAGGGAAAGTATTTATTGGTGATTTTATTACTGTCTTACTTCCTAAGCTCACTGGATACTACTTAAACCCCAGCTTTTCTGGGAATGACTTCTACTACAACTGAATTTCTCTGAAAGCAGGTATTTGTCAGGGCAGAATGGGTGGCAGTCACACAGGAAAGAGCCGTAGGTTATGTAGACACCTCCTTTGCCAATCCTATCACCTCCTCACTCCACTCTACTCCCTCTCTCTCTCTTTGACAGGATTCTGAAAAGGCAAGGGCAAGGAAAGAGGTTTCTAACCAGAAATCCTTTTTGTAGAGGAGACTGGTTCCATTACATGCATGTGATAGTACAAAAAGCATATGGAGCTTCAAATTGGGAGCAACTGAGGCATCAGAAAAATCCTGTCTCAAAAAGAGTTGGACAAGTCAGCCTAATCCAATAACTTGTAATGATTAGAGTTTCATTAGTATTAAAACTATTGCAAGTTTGTCTCCAAGATTAAGAAATGATTGCTAATTATGCAAACCTTTTTCTAAATGTTAAAGCAATATTTATTTTCACTTTTGAAGCATACAATTTTTTATAGCATTAAAAAAATGTAGAAATCTATTTAGCTGAAACTTAATTTATAATTTGTAAGTTTGGGCAACTGCATTTAAGCTGCGGCACCAAATATAGGATTATAATTATTAAGCCATTTTTCACTGGGGAGGGGGGAATATTTCAATAGTTTAATTAAAAAATAAAATATTGTTTCTCAGTGTGATATTAATAGAAACATTAGTTTTTGGGTTTTTAAGAAGAAACATTCTAAAATAGGTTATCAAAATTTAAAGTATAACTGTTGCCCATAGTGGTCGTGGTGGTGTTTTTAATTTAGTCTCCTGCAGGGATCAAAATGCCTCCTCTGTCTTCCAGTCCTGGTGATCCCTTTCAATTCCTCTGCACTCTACTCAGAAGTTACATTGTTTCGGTGCTATAGATGCCTAGCCCATATGAAGAGCTTCAATATAAATTTCAGAATTTTTTCATATTTTTAAAATGTCAGGTAGATATATCTTAATTTCAGAATAACATGTTAGATACAATTCCTGCGAGACCACTTCTCCCAAACGCTTGATTCGTAACAGATCTCGTGATATTTGATATGCTTTGTATGAAGTAATAAAATCAAATGACGGGCAATAGTGTCTGAAATTTGGAGATTTCGTATTTCTAAAGTGTAGATCTTCCACCTCATGCCCTATGAAGTAAAGCTTGAAAGTTAGAATTGAAGGCTTAGATTCCAGAAAGCAAATATAAAAACTTTCAACAGACATTTCTTTCTGAATATTTTGTGTTCTAAAGTAAATTTTGTGGTTTGAAGGGCTTGACACTTATTTAATATATTATGTTAAAGTTTTAATCTGGACATTGCTGCTGGATCAAAAATTGAGCTGAAGAGAATTTTGAGCAGTTGTTTAAGATAGCTCCCAGACCCAAGGCATGGCCAACTACACCTACACTATTCTGCAAGAAGTCTAACCAAATTCAGCATAGTAATACCATGATGTCAGATAGTGCTTTGTCCTTTGTGATGTAAGAAAACAGTTTCTATTTGAGAAGCATTTTAACACAGTGCTAGCAGGGAACACGGAATTCGGCCTGTTGTGAACATGTTCCAGAGACAAATGCATCAAGTGTAAAGATTACTGGTGGTGGCTGGTCCTCGAGAGAGCAATGGTAAGCCTGTGAATGACAGTGGATCAAGCAGCACATTTGCAATAGGTAGAACTAACTTGGATAATGCCGTCCATGGACGACTGGTCCTTGAGCAATATGTGATTCAGGTGCACATAGATCAAACATTGTGACGAATGTGAAGCAACTTGGGTGTGATTTCTTTGCTAGCTGGTATAGAACACTGCCCTGCATTTTGTTAAGGAAGCTGAGAGATGTGGCAGCAGCAGCTCCGTTTCAAACAGAAAATGCCTCTCTGAAGCCTGAGAAAGCCTGTGTCGCTCTAGCAGGTAGTAGTAAATGGGTTCTTATAGCAATGGATCTTGCCGTTGTAACTTCTCCCCAGTTCACAAGCATGAGTGTGCTTGCAGATACAGCCTGACACTACAGTAAGAGAGCAAAGAAGTGGAAATTAACCCTTCATATTTTCCTGCAGTTATGGTCTGTCCTCAGCCTGTTCCTCCATCTAGCTGTGTGATTTGTGTGTGATTTGCTATGTAAATTTGGTCTGATCTGAAATAAGACACACTCATTCTGTGGCTTAAGAGAATTTCCTTGCATGGCTGGAAGGAAGTGAAGAGTTGGGGTGACGAGTGCTTATGAGACTCTGCCATTTCAGTGGGCTTGCATATTTATATGATAAAATAGGTATTTCTTTTTAAATTAAAAACTTAAACGTAAAACTGATGTAGCTACCCTACATCAGTCGTTTTGGTCTCTGTATGTAGCCTATTCCCCTTGATTAAAACATGTAGAGACAAAAGTGTATATTTGAGTCTCAAGTTTTGGGGAGTAGGATCCATATCCTCAAAATTACAGGAAGGCTGACATGTGGTTTAGCCATTGCACTAAGAATTGAGATGTCTGGGTTCACTTTATTTTGATGTGTGACATTATGGAAATAGCTTACTCATTCTATGCCTTAGTTTTCCTCATTAAAAGTAGATAATACTTTCTTGTCTTGTCTGTGTTCTAAGGTCTTTGAATTGGTGGTGGGCTGTTTCATATTTTGCATTTCTAAAAATGCCAAAAGGCACAGTATCTCTTTTAACTTTCTTGGCAGTTCCATAAGGGAAATAATAACAAAACACTGAAACCACTCTTTTAAAGTAGTTACTAAATAAAAAATAAAAATTAATAATAATAAAAAAGTGGGAAACTAATAAGTAGACAATCAAATAAAAGCAATTAAAGGATACAACAAGATTGTTCACTTTTTATATGATTTACACTTTTAAAAGCAAAAATAAATGAAAACTAGGAATAACAGTTGAGAAATAAACATCTTGCAAAAAGGTAGAAGCAAAAATTTGAAAAGAAACTGAGGAAGTGGTGATTTATCCATAAGTCTTCTATTTGTTTAACTCTAAGATGATACACATTAACTGTGCAATTTCAAATTACCTAAAAGGAGATGATTACCAGGAGCACAGTAGGACATTTAAATTGTATGCACTAATTATTTTTTTTTACAAATTATTGGTTTGCCAAGTACACCGATCTGGTTGAGTGGATGCAAAACAATGTGCTGTGCATTATAGTATTGATAGAAATATTTAGTCATCTATAACTGTATTCTAAGTGACACTAGACTTGTTGATGGTTTTGTAGTGAACACGTCCCCTACTACACAGTAGCTATCTGTAACTGTGGCTGGTTTGAAAATGCCCTGCCAAGTCACGCAGTTGCAGCAGTCATATATTGATCTGATCTACAGAGGCAGTGGGTCCAAGTTCTGTTGATTATTTGTCTTACTTAGCAGTAAGTTAAGCAGTGTGAAAAACTGTGCAAATGCTCTTTTGGGTCATTATGTTATTGTGCATCATCTACAATATACTAATATATTTTGAGCTTGTGTACACGTCTTGTTAAATTTATTTGTTTTTAACAAATCATTTTTGAAAACATGCTCATTTTATCACAACTGCTTCTTAAATCTAACATATTTATCATAAAGTATTTTATTTATTGAATTTTATTTGCCATCAAGAGAGACAGACATGAATATAATGTTTAAAAAGATGTCTATTGATGTGAGAAAAATGCAAGCCGTGTGGTAGAAGCTCAGTGAGTGGGAGAAATGTAAATGTTCTCTGCATTTTATCTCACATGACAGAATGCATTATGGTCAAAATAGTGTCTTCTCAGAGACACAGGTTTCTAACATCTGCATAATACACTTTTATGTAAGCTCTTTATTCTGCATGCAATTGTTTAGTTAAATGCCCTACAGTCTCATTTATAAGACCCTCTTTTATGCCATCACCTTGTATGGGTTCTGTACCTTGGATACATATAACCCAATTATAATTACCATGACAATATGTAACACCTTTTTGAAACCCTCCTCATGTGATACAGGGGTGTGGTACATACTGATGTCAGAAACAAGCTATTTTCATCAGACAATTAGTTGTCTTTGACACAGGCCTGCATTTCCCACCAATTAGTACAAACGGCAGGGTGCATTTCCAGAATTTTGCAAAGCCAGCAGCTTGTGCTATTAAGCGGAATTTAGGATATTTAAATAAGTTCCAATACGTATTCTATTTTTCTTAATTTGCTGAAATCAATAACTGCTTTTCATCTGTGAATCATTTCTGACTCGACATAATGCACTTAGATTAAAGGTCTTATGAGATTTATTCTTCCTGTCAACAAACAGCTTTAGTTTTAATTTTAGTCTTTCATACCTGATGAGTGCTAATAACAGCCATTGAACAAGAGCTCAAAGTTACAGTATCCTCTGTAGTACTTCAGCTATTAACCCAGGACACAATGTTAACAATTAAAACAGATGATTCTGTAGCACAGCCTTCTAATCAGGTATGCAAATACAAAGCTAGCATGTTGGTCAGATTTTAATGGATTTCCAGATATTATGAATAGCTATAAAGAAGTTGGGCTCAGGTGTCCTTTTCTACTGTGCCATGAAATCATCTTAGAAATGTCTTCAGATGTTATGGGTCTTAGTTGCACAGCCAGCAATATGAGTCAGAATAATTTAATGCTGCTGTGGTCAATTTTGCCACAGTGGCCGGCAGTGCTGAAGGGCTAGTGCCTGATCAAAAGCCATCAAAACAGAGACTCCTGTTTGTGAAAATGGGCTTTCAGTGTCTCCCTGAAAAAAAAAAAAAAAAAAAAAAGGAGGGTGGTGGTGCTGGGGAATGGCATAAGAGCATCCTACAGACTTCTTC